>NC_092048.1:101966256-102101269 GCF_003086295.3 Arachis hypogaea | reverse complement strand
GCAAAGAATGCTACTTTGTTCCTTCTGTTCTTTCATTATTTGTTCCATAGCTTCTCGCATCTTGGTAACTGATGTTTCAAGATACTCCCAGTATTCAGATTGAGGGATTTCTGGGAGAAATTCCTGTGTTTTCTTCTTGATGGGGTCATCCTGTGCTTGTTGTTTTTCCATTGATGCCTTGGTGATTGGTCGCTCAATTGAGATATACTCAGTTATTCCCATCCTTACTCCAGCATCCTTGCAGAGCATAGAAATCAAGCTTGGATAAGCCAACCTGGCATCCTTGGAATTTTTGTTTGCAATTTTGTAAAATTCAGTTGAAATCAGTTGATGAACTTCCACTTCTTTTCCCATCATGATGCAATGGATCATCACTGCTCTTCTAATAGTGACTTCAGAACGGTTGCTAGTGGGCAGCAGAGAATGCCCAATGAAGTCCAGCCATCCTCTGGCGACTGATTTGAGATCTTCTCTTTTGAGTTGATTAGGAACACCCTTCGTGCTGGTGGTCTACCTAGCTCCAGGGATGCATATGTCTTCTAGAATCTTATCCAGGCCCTTGTCTGTTCTCATCATTCTCCTATTGAAGGAGTCTGGATCATCTTTCAGCTGAGGTAGCTTTAAGATCTCCCTGATCCTGTCAGGGTGGGTATGAACAATCTTTCCTCTGACCAAGGTTCGATAGTCATAAATAGCAGATCCAGATAGTCTTAGCTTGTCTGTGTGCCACATATTAGCATAGAACTCCTGGACCATATTCCTTCCCACTTTCGTTTCAGGATTGGCTAGGATCTCCCAGTTCCTGATTCGAATTTGCTCCTGGATCTCCGGATATTCGTCTTCTTTCAGATCGAATCTAACTTCCGGGATCACTGATCTTAGACCCATTATTTTGTAATAATGGTCTGAATGTTCTTTAGTTAAGAACTTCCCTTGATTCCAAAGTGGTTTTGGAACACTCTCTTTCTTGCCTCTTGGAGTTGGTTGTTTTCCTTTAGGAGCCATGATCTTAGTGATCACGGATAAGCACACCAAACTTAGAGGTTTGCTTGTCCTCAAGCAAAAGAAAAGAAAGGAGAGGGAGAGAAGGAGAGCTAGGTGCAATTGTGGATGGAAGGGGAGGGAGGCCGAACCCATATTTAAAGGGAGAGGGGGGTTTTCGAAAATAGGGAGAAAGATAAGATAGAAGATATGATTTTTTTTAAAAAAATGATAAGAAAAGATATAGTTTAAAATTGAAAAGATATGAAAGATTTTTGAAAAAGATAAATCTAGATTTTGAAAAAGATAATGTGGAGATTTGAAAAAGATATTGATTAGTTAAAAATATTTTTGAATGAAAAGAGATAGATTTGTTTTGAAAATTTTGAAAAAGAGTTGAATTGGATTGAGAAAAGGATTTGTGCTTATGGATTAAGATACATTTAATATTTTTAAAATAGGGTTTTTAGAAATTAGGGATTTTAGAAATCAGGGTTCTTAATATGTTTATGTAAGAAATCATGAATTGAAACATGAAAATTGAGATTAGAATGAAAAACATGAAGAAAAAACGAATTTACCTCCTCCCCACCATCCTGGCGTTTGAACGCCCAAACGCTGCATGTTTTGGGCGTTCAACGCCCAAATGCTGCTTCTCCTGGGCGTTTAACGCCCAGTTGCTGCTTCTTTCTGGCGTTGAACGCCAGGAAGTCCTTTGTTGCTGGGCGTTTTTCTGAACGCCCAGAACGCTGTAAATCTGGCGTTAAATGCCCAGAAAGAGCTTTTTTCTGGCGTTCAACGCCCAATGGGCATCCTTACTGGCGTTCAACGCCCAGTGGATGTTTCTGTTGGGCGTTGAACGCCCAAAACAGACTTTTACTGGCATTTTCTTGCCAGTGAGCTCTTTTTCTCTGTTTTGTGTGCAGAATCCTTCTGTAATCCTGTGAACTTATACAATTGACTCTTTACCTTAGGATCAATGAACTTTATATAAACAAATAGAATCAAGAATAGGACAAAATGCTTAGAGGAAGTGATACCCCATGGCTGGGTTGCCTCCCAGTAAGCGCTTCTTTATTGTCTTTAGCTGGACCTTGCTGAGCTTTTAGTCTAGCTTCAGCCTTGAGAATTCTTGCTCAATATTGCCTTCAAGATAGTGCTTGATTCTCTGTCCATTAACAATGAACCTCTTATCTGAATCAATATCTTGAAGTTCCACATAACCATATGGTGATACACTTGTAATCACATATGGTCCTCTCCACCGGGATTTTAGTTTCCCGGGGAATAGCCTGAGTCTAGAGTTAAACAACAGAACCTTCTGTCCTGGTTCAAAGATTCTAGATGAAAGCTTTCTGTCATGCCACTTTTTTATTTTTCTTTATAAAGCTTGGCATTTTCGAAAGCAGTGAATCTGAATTCCTCTAGCTCATTTAGCTGGAGCAATCTTTTTTCTCCAGCTAATTTGGCATCAAAGTTCAGGAATCTGGTTGCCCAGTAGGCTTTATGTTCCAGTTCCACGGGCAGGTGACATGCCTTACTATAGACCAGTTGGTATGGAGAGGTCCCTATAGGAGTCTTGAATGATGTTCTGTATGCCCACAGAGCATCATCCAAGCTCCTTGCCCAATCCTTTCTACGGGTATTTACAGTCCGTTCTAGGATTCTTTTTAGCTCTCTGTTAGAGACTTCAGCTTGCTCATTAGTTTGTGGATGATATGGAGTTGCCACCTTGTGGCGAATCCCATACCGAACCATGGCAGAGTAAAGCTGTTTGTTGCAGAAGTGAGTGCCCCCATCACTGATTAGTACTCTAGGGACCCCAAACCTGCTGAAGATATATTTCTGGAGGAACTTCAGCACTATTTTAGTATCATTGGTGGGTGTGGCAACGGGCTCTACCCATTTTGATACGTAGTCAACTGCCACCAGAATATAAGTGTTTGAGTATGATGGTGGGAAAGGTCCCATGAAGTCAATTCCCCATACGTCAAATAACTCAATCTCCAAGATTCCTTGCTGAGGCATGGCATAACCATGAGGCAGATTACCAGCTCTTTGGTAACTGTCACAGTTACGTACAAACTCTCAGGAATCTTTATAGAGTGTGGGCCAATAGAAGCCATATTGGAGGACCTTGGTGGCTGTTCGCTCACCTCCGAAATGGCCTCCATATTGTGATCCATGGCAATGCCATAGGATTCTCTGTGCTTCTTCTCTAGGCACACATCTCCGGATTATTCCATCTGCACATCTATTGAAGAGATAGGGTTCATCCCACAAGTAGTACTTTGCATCAGTAATTAATTTTTTCTTTTGTTGCCTGCTGTACTCCTTGGGAATGAACCTTGCAGCTTTGTAGTTTGCAATGTCTGCAAACCATGGTGTTTCCTGAATGGCAAACAAATGCTCATCCGGAAAGGTCTCAGAGATTTCAAGAGAGGGGAATGACGCCCCTTCTATTGGCTCTATCCGGGACAGATGATCAGCCACTTGGTTCTCTGTCCCTTTTCTGTCTCTTATTTCTATATCAAACTCTTGCAGAAGCAACACCCATCTTATGAGCCTGGGTTTTGAATCCTGCTTTGTGAGTAAATATTTAAGAGCAGCATGGTTAGTATACACAATCACCTTTGATCCTACTAAGTATGATCTAAACTTGTCAATGGCATAAACCACTGCAAGCAATTCTTTTTCTATGGTTGTGTAATTTTTCTGGGCATCATTTAAAACGCGGCTAGCATAATAAATGACATGCAGAAGCTTGTTATGTCTCTGTCCCAGTACTGCACCAATGGCGTGATCACTGGCATCACACATTAGCTCAAATGGTAATGTCCAGTCTGGTGCAGAAATAACTGGTACTGTGACTAGCTTAGCTTTCAGCGTTTCAAATGCCTGCAGACACTCTGTGTCAAACACAAATGGCATGTCAGAACCTAGCAGATTGCTCAGAGGTTTTACGATTTTTGAAAAATCCTTTATAAACTTCCTATAGAATCATGCATGCCCCAGAAAGCTTCTGATTGCCTTAACATTGGCGGGTGGTGGTAATTTTTCAATTACCTCTATTTTTGCTTGATCCACCTCTATTCCCTTGTTTGAAATTTTATGCCCAAGGACAATCCCTTCAGTCACCATAAAGTGACATTTTTCCCAGTTTAAAACCAGGTTGGTCTCTTGGCATCTTTTCAGAACTAGTTTCAGGTGATCAAGACAGGAGCTGAATGAGTCTCCATATACTGAGAAGTCATCCATGAAGACTTCCAGAAATTTTTCCACCATATCAGAGAAAATAGAGAGCATGCATCTCTAGAAGGTTGCAGGCGCATTACACAGCCCAAATGGCATCCTTCTATAAGCAAACACTCCAGATGGACATGTGAATGCTATTTTCTCTTGATCCTGGGGATCTACTGCAATCTGGTTATAGCCTGAGTAGCCATCCAAAAAGCAGTAATAATCATGACCTGCCAGTCTTTCTAGCATCTGGTCTATGAATGGTAAAAGAAAATGATCCTTTCTGGTGGCTGTATTGAGCCTTCTGTAGTCAATACACATGTGCCACCCTGTAACTGTTCTTGTAGGAACCAGTTCATTCTTTTCATTATGAACCACTGTCATGCCTCCCTTTTTGGGGACAACTTGGACAGGGCTCACCCAGGGACTATCAGAAATAGGATAAATAATCCCAGCCTCCAGTAATTTGGTGACCTCTTTCTGCACCACTTCCTTCATGGCAGGATTTAGCTGCCTCTGTGGTTGAACCACTGGTTTAGCATTATCCTCCAATAAGATTTTGTGCATGCATCTAGCTGGGCTTATGCCCTTAAGGTCATCTATGGACCACCCAAGAGTTGTCTTGTGTGTCCTTAGCACTTGAATAAGTGCTTCCTCTTCCTGTGGATTTAAGGCAGAGCTTATAATCACTGGAAAAGTGTCACATTCTCCCAGGAATGCATATTTCAGGGATGGTGATAATGGTTTGAGCTCGGGTTTAGGAGGTTTTTCCTCTTCCAGAGGAAATTTCAGAGGCTCTTTCATTTCCTCTGAATCCTCCAAATCAGGCTGAACATCTTTAAAGATGTCTTCCAACTCTGATTCGAGACTCGCAGCCATGTTGATCTCTTCTACCAAGGAGTCAATAAGATCAACTTTCATGCAGTCTTTTGATGTGTCTGGATGCTGCATGGCTTTGATAGCATTCAACTTAAACTCATCATCATTGACTCTCAGGGTTATTTCCCCCTGTTGGACATCAATGAGAGTTCGTCCAGTTGCTAGGAAGGGTCTTCCTAGAATGAGAGTAGCACTCTTGTGCTCCTCCATTTCCAGCACTACAAAGTCCGTGGGAAAGGCGAATGGCCCAACTCTGACAATCATGTCTTCAATCACTCCTGATGGGTATTTAATGGAGCCATCAGCAAGTTGGAGACATATCCGGGTTGGTTTAACTTCTTCAGTTAACCCAAGCTTTCTGATGGTGGAAGCAGGTATTAGATTGATGCTTGCCCCAAGATCGCATAAAGCTGTCTTAGTGCAATTCCCTTCTAATGTGCATGGTATCAGAAAACTCCCAGGATCTTTAAGCTTTTCCGGAAAGCTTTTCAGAATGACTGCACTGCATTCTTCAGTGAGGAGAACTCTTTCAGTTTCTCTCCAATCCTTCTTATGACTCAAGATCTCTTTCATGAACTTGGCATAAGAAGGTATTTGCTCAAGTGCCTCTGCAAATGGAATCTTTATTTCAAAAGTCCTGAGATAATCTGCAAAGCGAGCAAATTGCTTATCCTGTTCTTCTTGGCGGAGTTTTTGAGGATAAGGTATTTTGGCTTTATATTCTTCAACCTTAGTTGCTGTAAGTTTATTTCCTACAGAAGTGGTTGAAGAAGCCTTTTTAGATGGGTTGTTATCAGCACTTGTGTGTGTCTGATCCCTCACTGGCAATTGAGTGCCAGAGTTAGAAGCTGGAGTGACGTTAGACGCCAGCTCCTCATCTGTTCCTGGCGTCTGAACGCCAGAACTGTGCCCCTTTTGGGCGTTTAACGCCAGATCCTTGCTTGTTTCTGGCGTTGAACGCCAGTTCTGAGCATGGTCTGGGCGTTCAGTGCCAGCCTTCCACCCAATTTCTGGCGTTTTAGCACCAGAATTATTTTTCCCTAGGCTCTTACTGTCCTCAGATGGATTTTGGGTGGTTTGCTCATTTCTTGGTTTCCTGCTGCCTTGAAATGGGCCATTTAGTGCTTTACCACTTCTTAATTGAACTGCTTGGCATTCTTCTGTTATTTGTTTTGACAGCTGCTGCTTTGTTTGCTTTAATTGCACTTCCATGTTTATATTAGCCATCCTTGTTTCTTGTAGTTTATCCTTGAATTCAGCTAACTGCTTTATTAGAAAATCCAATTGCTGATTGAATTCAGCAGCTTGCTCTGCAGGACTGAGTTCAGCAGTTACTGTTTTAGTCTTTTCTTTCATGGAAGAGTCACTGCTTATGTACAGATGTTGATTTCTGGCAACTGTATCAATGAGCTCTTGAGCTTCTTCAATTGTCTTTCTCATGTGGATAGATCCACCAGCTGAGCAATCTAAAGAGATCTGAGCTCTTTCTGTAAGCCCATAATAGAAGATGTCTAACTGAACCCACTCTGAAAACATTTCAGAGGGGCATTTTTGTAGCATCTCTCTGTATCTCTCTCAGGCATCATAAAGAGATTCATTATCTCCTTGTTTAAAGCCTTGGATGTCCAGCCTTAGCTGTGTCATCCATTTTGGAGGAAAGTATTGATTCAGGAATTTTTCTGTCAGCTGTTTTCATGTCCTTATGCTAGCCTTAGGTTGGTTATTTAACCACCTCTTGGCTTGGTCTTTTACAGCAAATAGAAACAGTAACAATATGTAGACATCCTGATCTACTTCTTTATCATGTACTGTGTCAGCAATCTATAAAAACTATGCCAGAAACTCTGTAGGTTCTTCCTGTGGAAGACCGGAATACTGGCAACTTTGCTGCACCATGATAATGAGCTGAGGATTCAACTCAAAGCTACTGACTCCAATGAAGGGTATGCAGATACTGCTCCCATATGAAGCAGTAGAGGGGTTAGCATATGACCCCAGAGTCCTCCTAGACTGTTCATTTCCGCTTAGGTCCATGATGAAGAAAGGGAGATGATGTAAAATAGAAGAAAAATATTTTTATTTATTTAATTAATTTATTTTATTTTCGAAATAAATAAATTAAAATAAAATAAATAAAAATGGGTGAAGATTTTCGAAAAAATGAGGAAAGAGAAAGCGGTTAGGAAGTTTTGAAAAAAGATATGAAATTTTTTTTTAAAAGAAATCTGAATTTTAAAAATAGATTTTCGAAAATTTGTTTTAAAATAGAGAGGGAAGATATTTTTAAATTTAAGGAGGAGAGAGAAAAACAATAAAATAGCACAAGATTTAAAATTTTTAGATCTAATGCTCCTTGTTTTCGAAAATTTTGGAGGGAAAACACCAAGGAACACCAAACTTAAAAATTTTAAGATCAAGACACAAGAAAGACTCAAGAACACTTTGAAGACTCACAAGAACACAAGAACATGAAGAAAGAACACCAAACTTAAAATTTTTAGAAAACCAAAATAAAATTTTCGAAAAAACAAAGAAAAATCAACAAGAAAACACCAAACTTAAAGTTTGGCACAAGATTTAATAGAAAAATTACTTTTGAAAAATTTTTGAAAAGAAAATAAAAGACTCTGACCCAAAAGACAAAAATTTCCTAATCTAAGCAACAAGATTCACCGTCAGTTGTTCAAACTCAAACAATCCCCAGCAACGGCGCCAAAAACTTGGTGCACAAAATTGTTACTCTCTTACAATTTCACACACATGACCAGCAAGTGCACTGGGTCGTCCAAGTAATACCTTACGTGAGTAAGGGTCGATCCCACGGAGATTGTTGGCTTGAAGCAAGCTATAGTTGTCTTGCAATTCTTAGTCAGGATATTAATTGGTGATTATCAATTGACTTGCAAATGAAAAAGAGAGCATGAATTAAAAGTTACTTGTTATGCAGTAAATGAGAATGTGTTGGAGTTTTGGAGATGCTTTATCTTCTGAATCTCTGCTTTCCTCTGCCTTCTTGTTCACGCACACACATTCCTCCTATGGCAAGCTGTATGTTGGTGGATCACCGTTGTCAATGGCTACCATCCATCCTTCCAGTGAAAAGGGTCCAAGTGCGCTGTCACCGCACGGCTAATCATCTGCAGGTTCTCAATTGTACCGGAATAGGATTTACTATCCTTTTGCATCTGTCACCACGCCCAGCACTCGTGAGTTTGAAGTTCGTCACAGCCATTCAATCCCAAAATCCTACTCGGAATACCATAGACAAGGTTTAGACTTTCCGGATTCTCATGAATGCTGCCATCAATCTAGCTTATACCACAGAGATTCTGATTAAGGAATCTAAGAGATATTCATTCAATCTAATGTAGAACGGAGGTGATTGTCAGACACACGTTCATGGGTTGAGGAAGGTGATGAGTGTCATGGATCATCACCTTCTCCATAATTAGGCGCGAATGGATATCTTAGATAGGAACACGCATGTTTGAATGGAAAATAGGAATACTTGCATTAATTCATCGAGACACAGCAGAGCTCCTCACCCCCAACAATGGAGTTTAGAGACTCATGCCATCAGAGATTACAAAGTTCAGATCTAAAATGTCATGAGATACACAATAAGTTTGTAAAAGTTGTTTAAATACTCTACTAGTAACCTAGGTTTTGAGAAAATGAGTAAACTATGATAGATAGTGCAGAAATCCACCTATGGGGCCCACTTGGTGTGTGCTGGGGCTGAGACTAAAGCTTCTCACGTGCATAAGGCTGTTTTGGGCGTTCAACGCCAGCTTTGGATCCATTTTTGGCGTTGAACTCCAACTTGTAACTTGTTTCTGGCGCTGGATGCCAGACAGCAGCATGGAGCTGGCGTTGAACGCCAGTTTACGTCGTCTATCCTTGAGCAAAGTATAGACTATTATATATTGCTGGAAAGCCCTGGATATCTACTTTCTAACTCAATTGGAAGCGAGCCATTTGAAGTTCTGTAGCTCCAGAAATTCCATTTTGAGTGCAGGGAGGTCAGAATCCAACAACATCAGCAGTCCTTTTTCAGCCTAAATCAGATTTTTGCTCAGCTCCCTCAATTTCAGCTAGAAAATACCTGAAATTACAGAAAAACACACAAACTCATAGTAAAGTCCAGAAATATAAATTTTGCCTAGAAACTAATGAGAATAAACTAAAAACTAACTAAAATATACTAAAAATCTATATGAAATTAACCCCAAAAAGCGTATAAAATACCCGCTCATCAGCGACTAAACCAAGCTGTCCCTAACCATGTGCTTGTGGCGTGAAGGTGTCAAGTTAAAAGCTTGAGACTGAGCGGTTAAAGTCAAGGTCCAAAGCAAAAAAAAAAAAGAGTGTGCTTAAGAACCCTGGACACCTCTGACTAGGGACTCTAGCAAAGCTGAGTCACAATCTGAAAAGGTTCACCCAGTTATGTGTCTGTGGCATTTACGTATCCGGTGGTATACTGGAAAACAAAGTGCTTAGGGCCACGACCAAGACTCATAAAGTAGCTGTGTTCAAGAATCAACATACTGAACTAGGAGAATCAATAACACTATCTGAATTCTGAGTTCCCATAGATGCTAATCATTCTGAACTTCAAGGGATAAAGTGAGATGCCAAAACTGTTCAGAGGCAAAAAGCTACTAGTCCTGCTCATCTGATTGGAGCTAAGTTTCATTGATATTTTGGAATTTATAGTATATTCTCTTCTTTTTATCCTATTTGATTTTCAGTTGCTTGGGGACAAGCAACAATTTAAGTTTGGTGTTGTGATGAGCGGATAATTTATACGCTTTTTGGCATTGTTTTTACATAGTTTTCTGGAAGTTACTATGAGTTTGTGTATTTTTTTGTGATTTCAGGTATTTTCTGGCTGAAATTGAGGGACTTGAGAAAAATCAGATTCAGAGGCCGAAGAAGGACTGCAGATGCTGTTAGATTCTGACCTCCCTGCACTCAAAGTGGATTTTGTTGAGCTACAGAAGTCCAAATGGCGCTCTCTTAATTGCGTTAGAAAGTAGACATCCAGAGCTTTCCAGCAATTTATAATAGTCCATATTTTGCCTGAGTTTAGATGATGCAAACTGGCGTTCAACGCCAGCTTTCTGCCCTATTCTGGAGTTAAACGCCAGAGACAGGTTGCAAAGCAGAGTTAAACGCCAGAAACAGATTACAAACTGACATTTAAATCCAAGGAAGACCTCTACACGTGAAAGCTTCAATACTCAGCCCAAGCACACACCAAGTGGGTCCGGAAGTGGATTTCTGCATCATTTACTCGTTTTTGTAAACCCTAGTAACTAGTTCAGTATAAATAGGACTTTTTACTATTGTATTTACATCTTTTGGATCATTTTCGAGATCATCTTTGGATCATTTTAGATCTCTAGACCTCCATGGGAGGCTGGCCACTCGGCCATGTCTACCCTATTTTCACTTATGTATTTTCAACAGTAGAGATTCTGCACACCATAGATTAAGGTGTGGAGCTCTGCTGTTCCTCATGAATTAATGCAAAGTACTATTGTTTTTCTATTCAATTCAAGCCTATTTCTTCTCTAAGATATTCATTCGCACACAAGAACATAATGAATGTGATGATTATGTGACGCTCATCATCATTCTCACTTATGAACGCCTGCCTGACAAACACTTCCGTTCTACATGCAAACAAGCTTGAATACATATCTCTTAGCCTCCTGATCTACGATCAGAGTCTTCGTGGTATAGGCTAGAATTATTGGCGGCCATTCTTGAGATCCAGAAAGTCTAAACCTTGTCTGTGGTATTCCGGTAGGATCTGGGAAGGGATGGCTGTGACGAGCTTCAAACTCGCGAGTGCTGGGCGTAGTGACAGACGCAAAAGGATTACTGAATCCTATTCCAGCATGATTGAGAACCGACAGATGATTAGCCGTGCGGTGACAGCGCATTTTGGACCATTTTCACTGAGAGGACGGGAAGTAGCCATTGACAACGGTGATGCCCAACATACAGCTTGCCATGGAAAAGAGTATGATGGATTGGATGAAAGGAGTAGGAAAGCAAAGATTTAGAAGGAACTAAGCATCTCTATACGCTTATCTGAAATTCTCACCAATGAATTACATAAGTATTTCTATCTTATTTTACGTTTTATTTATCTTTTAATTATTAAAACTCTATAACCATTTAAATCCGCCTGACTGAGATTTACAAGGTGACCATAGCTTGCTTCAAGCCGACAATCTCTGTGGGATCAAGCCTTACTCACGTAAGGTTTATTACTTGGACAACCCAGTACACTTGCTGGTTAGTTGTGCAAAGTTGTGACAAAGAACTAAGATTATGAACGTGCGTATTAAGTTTTCAGCGCTGTTACCAAGGAATGAATGATCACGATTTCATGCACCACTTATCTTTTGTTAGTCCTTCTTCCCCTTTTCCCTCCTTGATCCACATTCGGGCCATCTGGTATCAGAGCCTGCTGGGGAAGTAGAAATGTTATTATTATCATTAAACTATCTCTGAGGTTTATAACATCTCGGTTTTTTTTTTTTTGAAAATTAAATAATTAGTTATTTATAAGTTATCATATTATATTGAGATTTTATTTTTAAGAAATCTATTTTTTTTTAACAAAGATAATTAAATAAAATTTTATGATTATCGAAATTTAATTTAAATATAACTTATTCTATTAGTTTGAACTATTTATTAAAAACTATTTTGATAGGCAAAAATTAAGTTAATCTTTTATAGTTATTATTATTATTATTAGTTACTTCTTTCTTTTGGCCGAAGCCATTAAGAAAATATGTATAAAGAAAAGCCAAATGTGGCTCATTTACAAGTATGTGTATATATATATATAACTAATGTCATTAAGGGACTAAGAAAGAAAAGAACGTGGCTTGCATGCTATTATACTTATATATGCTCATGACACTTAATAATACTTTTACACTACAAACTATCATTCATTAGCATCATTTTCTTTTATTACTTTTATTCATTATAGCCGAACCCTTTAGAAAGAAAAAGAGAAATAAAGGTCGTGGCTTATGTGTATACATATATCTATGCAACCATGACACCTGTTACATTCATTTAATAACCAATGATACCTAATAAACCTTATTACCACAAATCCTTTTTAATCACCCTCATCACTAATCATACTTCCTTTTTCTTCATGCATCACCGAACCAACTTTGAAAGAAAAAGAGAAAGTAAGCCGTGAGTGAGAGGAATCAGAAACCATGGAACCTTACCTCTTCTGAGTTCGATTTCTTACGATTTGTAACTCCAATAAAAAAATCTAATCCGGTAAAAGTGTTCGTATCTTCCTCCTCTACGTGTTGGTGTTACTTTTGTCCGGTGGAAATCGACGGTGACGTAGCTCCCCTACCCCTTGAGCTTGGCCACCTGGAGTTCTAGGAGGCACGGAGGATTCCGGACGTTTTTCCCTTCAACAGCACGGTCAGAAAGTTTCTCTAGAGTTTCGAGTATTTCGATTACGTACGAAGGTAGGGTTTTGATAAATTTTCACCGACTAAATGATATTTGAAAGTAAATTGATGTTTGGATTGAGTGTTATTGAAATTTGATTGCATTTCCTGTTGAATTTTGTTGGTATATTGATATTTTGATGAAGTTGTGTTTAGTCAGCTTGGGAATGGATCAATTTTTAGGATAATATTTTGATAAAAATAAAACAGGTTTTCAGTCTCGTTGAAGGACAAGATATCCGTTTGGAAATTTTATTTTAAGGGATGTCATTATATTTTTATAAAAGACTGAGGTTATGCTTACCGTTATAAACTAAGTTTTGAAAGGAAGATGCTACTTTGAGCTTTTATTCAAAATTATTGCCACAGGAGAGCAGATGTGACATTGTTTGGGCCTTAGTGCCAAATGTAAAGTGGGGGCGCCCACACACTGAGAACTGTTTTCCAGATGTACGCTTATTGATTTGGAAAGTCACACTGATGCGGCCTAGCCGTACGACTTAAAGTCACACTGATGCGGCCTGGCCGTACGACTTATAAGCACACTGATGCATCTGGAAAACCATATCTGGGACTTGTGCCCGGGTAATGTCGGGAGCGGGTAGGCAACCGACACATGAGCTCATGGCCTGCGTTAGGAATAGACATACATCATTCTTGCTGCGCATTTGCATTTTACTTGACATTGTGAAATTGTTTGTGATTGTCTTCTTGTGTTTATACATTCCTTAATGTTATTCTGAATTGTGGTGACTAGATATTTCGTTGTGAATCACTTGAACTGTGGTAATCCTAACTAAACTAACCACCCTCGACCCTACTAAGAACCCCCCAGTTCTTACCCCTTCTCTTCCTCCCCTTCAGATGGAGACCGGAGTTATATTCTACGAGATGGACCCTCCCTATATATACGAGGATATTGTACAGCATAGGTTTTATGTAGTAGCTGCGGAGATTAGGACTCGTATGTACATTCTGCGTGATCATCCTTTCCATCACCCGATTGACACTCCACAGTTTAACCCCGACATGCCCTATGAGTTCCCACTGCAGTGGCTCCACCCGGATGCTCCATTTCACCCGTTTCATGATGGGCCGGTGCCTCACCAGCATCCCGATCAGCCTGCGGATCAGGCGGACCCTGAGCCTGAGCCCATGGAGGAGCATTTTCCAGAGCCTGTACCGGAGGAGGACATTCCCGTGGAGCAGATTTCAGTATCTTCATCCGAGCCATCTTCTGAGGAGCCGCTCACCGCCTCTATTAGTGGACCGGCGAGTGCTGGTCAGACCAGTAGCACGAGTGCCAGTGCCCCTCCCGAGATTATAGAGATTTCCGATGACGAGGACGAGGATCCTGAGGAGTGTTCTGATGTGGTTGTGATCTCTTCTGACGATGACAGCTGAGTCCTGGGAGCTGTGGTTGGGCCTTTTGATAGTTTTTTTTGTGTTAGTCTAGCCTTTGTGTTAATCTCTCACTTTTGGTCAGACTCACTGAGAGAGTAGGGTGTATATAGTGGACTAGGCTAGTTCGGGTGCCAGTTTAGGGGTTTTCTATATGGACCAGGACCCGGAGTGTTGAGTTGTACATAGTAGTATTTTCTGAAGGGTTGTATGCTAACTCAGGATATATATATACATATACTTATATGTACGACAGTACCTGTATGCTTATGCTTGTGTATGTTTAATTAGTTGTTCTTGCAAGTTTTCTTATAAAAGTTTATCCAAAACTCGATAGTACACTAACCCGATTACAGGCTTAATAATACATAGTAAAGGTTTTATGTGAACAAGTTGGTGACACTTGATTTCTAGTATGATCATGACTTACTAGGGATTGGGTCGTTACAACTTGGTATCAGAGCAGTTCGTTCCTATTAAAGCCTGGGGATATGGACTGAATCATGCTTCATTGCATTCTCTGAGTTGTGTCTCATGCACATAGGATATCGTTGTGATATGAATTGCATGATTGTCACTGTGTTTCCATTTTAGAGACTATTCACACTTTGCCTGAAATGTTAAGACTGATCACCTTAATATTACATGTTGGGTGTGCACAGAATCTTGATGGCTGCACGGGGACGAGGACGTGGTAGGCGTGGTGCGAACCATGCAGAGGAACCGACGAGGGGTGCAGATGCTTTTATAGCTGCAATGAACACCATGGCTGAGGCTGTGCGTGAAACGGCAACTGCTACTACGCGAGCAATTGACCGTTTAGGGGAGAGGAACGGAGATCGTAACGGAGGACGCAATGGTGAGCGTGGTGGAGACGGTAATGATAATGAAGGTGTCGGAAACCACGATAACCCTATGACACTAGCAACCTTTCTGAAGGTAAATCCGCCCAAGTTTAAGGGGACGCTTGTTGCAACTGAAGCTGACAATTGGTTCCGTGGTATTGAGAGGTCATTGCGAGCGCAACATGTACCAGAAAGACAGTACGTGGAATTTGCGACCTATATGCTGGAGGGAGAAGCTGAACACTGGTGGCATGGAGTGCAACGCTTGTTAAGGCAGGTGGTGGAAGAGATTGACTGGGATACTTTTAAGGAGGAATTTTACAAAAAGTACTTCCCTAGAACTGTTCGTGATGCCAAAGAAATGGAACTAATGCAGTTGACGCAGGGGAATATGTCAGTAGCAGAGTATACTCGGAAATTTGAGGATTTGTGCCGATTCTCTAAGATCTGTCAGGGAAACCCAAATGATTTTGAGGAATGGAAGTGTTTGAAGTACGAAGGAGGACTCTGCGAAGAACTAATGCACTCCTTGGTACCACTGCAAATACGAAACTTTGCAGAGCTTGTCAATAGGAGTCAGTTGGTGGAAGACTGCACCAAGAAGGTGGCGGCAGTAAAGATGAGTCGTCAAGAATTACCTCCAAAAAATTTTAATCGGTATATAGCCCCTCAGGGAAGGAACTTTAAGATGAATAGGACACTTCCTTATGGGAATCAGCAAGTTAGTAATCTTCCTGCTCGTGACAATATTGATAGGCAAGGACGAGATACTGGAAAGCGACCACAGCCAGCATTAACAAACCTTGTTTGTAATCAGTGTGGGAAGAACCATGGTGGGAATCCATGTCGATTGGGTTCGAGCGTTTGTTACTTTTGTGGTATGCCTGGACACATAGCGAGAAATTGTGAGAAGAAGATTGCTCAAGATTTAGCTAAATCTCAGCAGCCGGGAAGAGTATTTACAATGATGACTGAAGATGCTCGTACTCGGACTCCCTGACCCAAGGTCAGTATTGTGCTAAGACTCGCTCCTTAACTGCACTTTATGTTTCTGGTGCGTCACATTCTTGTATTTCTTTAACTGCTATACGTAAGTTGAGACGAGATGAGGACACACGACATACCTGAGGACTAGAAAATAAGATAAGAACTGTTTACTCGCACTTGCTTACAGGTAAAGGAAATGTTGAGGGTAAAATTTTCTTTTAGGACGAAAATTTTCGTTTATAGCAATTTTCGAGGACGAAAATTTTTGTAAGGTGGGTAGGATATAACATCTCGGTTTTTTTTTTTTGAAAATTAAATAATTAGTTATTTATAAGTTATCATATTATATTGAGATTTTATTTTTAAGAAATCTATTTTTTTTAACAAAGATAATTAAATAAAATTTTATGATTATCGAAATTTAATTTAAATATAACTTATTCTATTAGTTTGAACTATTTATTAAAAACTATTTTGATAGGCAAAAATTAAGTTAATCTTTTATAGTTATTATTATTATTATTAGTTACTTCTTTCTTTTGGCCGAAGCCATTAAGAAAATATGTATAAAGAAAAGCCAAATGTGGCTCATTTACAAGTATGTGTATATATATATATAACTAATGTCATTAAGGGACTAAGAAAGAAAAGAACGTGGCTTGCATGCTATTATACTTATATATGCTCATGACACTTAATAATACTTTTACACTACAAACTATCATTCATTAGCATCATTTTCTTTTATTACTTTTATTCATTATAGCCGAACCCTTTAGAAAGAAAAAGAGAAATAAAGGTCGTGGCTTATGTGTATACATATATCTATGCAACCATGACACCTGTTACATTCATTTAATAACCAATGACACCTAATAAACCTTATTACCACAAATCCTTTTTAATCACCCTCATCACTAATCATACTTCCTTTTTCTTCATGCATCACCGAACCAACTTTGAAAGAAAAAGAGAAAGTAAGCCGTGAGTGAGAGGAATCAGAAACCATGGAACCTTACCTCTTCTGAGTTCGATTTCTTACGATTTGTAACTCCAATAAAAAAATCTAATCCGGTAAAAGTGTTCGTATCTTCCTCCTCTACGTGTTGGTGTTACTTTTGTCCGGTGGAAATCGACGGTGACGTAGCTCCCCTACCCCTTGAGCTTGGCCACCTGGAGTTCTAGGAGGCACGGAGGATTCCGGACGTTTTTCCCTTCAACAGCACGGTCAGAAAGTTTCTCTAGAGTTTCGAGTATTTCGATTACGTACGAAGGTAGGGTTTTGATAAATTTTCACCGACTAAATGATATTTGAAAGTAAATTGATGTTTGGATTGAGTGTTATTGAAATTTGATTGCATTTCCTGTTGAATTTTGTTGGTATATTGATATTTTGATGAAGTTGTGTTTAGTCAGCTTGGGAATGGATCAATTTTTAGGATAATATTTTGATAAAAATAAAACAGGTTTTCAGTCTCGTTGAAGGACAAGATATCCGTTTGGAAATTTTATTTTAAGGGATGTCATTATATTTTTATAAAAGACTGAGGTTATGCTTACCGTTATAAACTAAGTTTTGAAAGGAAGATGCTACTTTGAGCTTTTATTCAAAATTATTGCCACAGGAGAGCAGATGTGACATTGTTTGGGCCTTAGTGCCAAATGTAAAGTGGGGGCGCCCACACACTGAGAACTGTTTTCCAGATGTACGCTTATTGATTTGGAAAGTCACACTGATGCGGCCTAGCCGTACGACTTAAAGTCACACTGATGCGGCCTGGCCGTACGACTTATAAGCACACTGATGCATCTGGAAAACCATATCTGGGACTTGTGCCCGGGTAATGTCGGGAGCGGGTAGGCAACCGACACATGAGCTCATGGCCTGCGTTAGGAATAGACATACATCATTCTTGCTGCGCATTTGCATTTTACTTGACATTGTGAAATTGTTTGTGATTGTCTTCTTGTGTTTATACATTCCTTAATGTTATTCTGAATTGTGGTGACTAGATATTTCGTTGTGAATCACTTGAACTGTGGTAATCCTGACTAAACTAACCACCCTCGACCCTACTAAGAACCCCCCAGTTCTTACCCCTTCTCTTCCTCCCCTTCAGATGGAGACCGGAGTTATATTCTACGAGATGGACCCTCCCTATATATACGAGGATATTGTACAGCATAGGTTTTATGTAGTAGCTGCGGAGATTAGGACTCGTATGTACATTCTGCGTGATCATCCTTTCCATCACCCGATTGACACTCCACAGTTTAACCCCGACATGCCCTATGAGTTCCCACTGCAGTGGCTCCACCCGGATGCTCCATTTCACCCGTTTCATGATGGGCCGGTGCCTCACCAGCATCCCGATCAGCCTGCGGATCAGGCGGACCCTGAGCCTGAGCCCATGGAGGAGCATTTTCCAGAGCCTGTACCGGAGGAGGACATTCCCGTGGAGCAGATTTCAGTATCTTCATCCGAGCCATCTTCTGAGGAGCCGCTCACCGCCTCTATTAGTGGACCGGCGAGTGCTGGTCAGACCAGTAGCACGAGTGCCAGTGCCCCTCCCGAGATTATAGAGATTTCCGATGACGAGGACGAGGATCCTGAGGAGTGTTCTGATGTGGTTGTGATCTCTTCTGACGATGACAGCTGAGTCCTGGGAGCTGTGGTTGGGCCTTTTGATAGTTTTTTTTGTGTTAGTCTAGCCTTTGTGTTAATCTCTCACTTTTGGTCAGACTCACTGAGAGAGTAGGGTGTATATAGTGGACTAGGCTAGTTCGGGTGCCAGTTTAGGGGTTTTCTATATGGACCAGGACCCGGAGTGTTGAGTTGTACATAGTAGTATTTTCTGAAGGGTTGTATGCTAACTCAGGATATATATATACATATACTTATATGTACGACAGTACCTGTATGCTTATGCTTGTGTATGTTTAATTAGTTGTTCTTGCAAGTTTTCTTATAAAAGTTTATCCAAAACTCGATAGTACACTAACCCGATTACAGGCTTAATAATACATAGTAAAGGTTTTATGTGAACAAGTTGGTGACACTTGATTTCTAGTATGATCATGACTTACTAGGGATTGGGTCGTTACAACTTGGTATCAGAGCAGTTCGTTCCTATTAAAGCCTGGGGATATGGACTGAATCATGCTTCATTGCATTCTCTGAGTTGTGTCTCATGCACATAGGATATCGTTGTGATATGAATTGCATGATTGTCACTGTGTTTCCATTTTAGAGACTATTCACACTTTGCCTGAAATGTTAAGACTGATCACCTTAATATTACATGTTGGGTGTGCACAGAATCTTGATGGCTGCACGGGGACGAGGACGTGGTAGGCGTGGTGCGAACCATGCAGAGGAACCGACGAGGGGTGCAGATGCTTTTATAGCTGCAATGAACACCATGGCTGAGGCTGTGCGTGAAACGGCAACTGCTACTACGCGAGCAATTGACCGTTTAGGGGAGAGGAACGGAGATCGTAACGGAGGACGCAATGGTGAGCGTGGTGGAGACGGTAATGATAATGAAGGTGTCGGAAACCACGATAACCCTATGACACTAGCAACCTTTCTGAAGGTAAATCCGCCCAAGTTTAAGGGGACGCTTGTTGCAACTGAAGCTGACAATTGGTTCCGTGGTATTGAGAGGTCATTGCGAGCGCAACATGTACCAGAAAGACAGTACGTGGAATTTGCGACCTATATGCTGGAGGGAGAAGCTGAACACTGGTGGCATGGAGTGCAACGCTTGTTAAGGCAGGTGGTGGAAGAGATTGACTGGGATACTTTTAAGGAGGAATTTTACAAAAAGTACTTCCCTAGAACTGTTCGTGATGCCAAAGAAATGGAACTAATGCAGTTGACGCAGGGGAATATGTCAGTAGCAGAGTATACTCGGAAATTTGAGGATTTGTGCCGATTCTCTAAGATCTGTCAGGGAAACCCAAATGATTTTGAGGAATGGAAGTGTTTGAAGTACGAAGGAGGACTCTGCGAAGAACTAATGCACTCCTTGGTACCACTGCAAATACGAAACTTTGCAGAGCTTGTCAATAGGAGTCAGTTGGTGGAAGACTGCACCAAGAAGGTGGCGGCAGTAAAGATGAGTCGTCAAGAATTACCTCCAAAAAATTTTAATCGGTATATAGCCCCTCAGGGAAGGAACTTTAAGATGAATAGGACACTTCCTTATGGGAATCAGCAAGTTAGTAATCTTCCTGCTCGTGACAATATTGATAGGCAAGGACGAGATACTGGAAAGCGACCACAGCCAGCATTAACAAACCTTGTTTGTAATCAGTGTGGGAAGAACCATGGTGGGAATCCATGTCGATTGGGCTCGAGCGTTTGTTATTTTTGTGGTATGCCTGGACACATAGCGAGGAATTGTGAGAAGAAGATTGCTCAAGATTCAGCTAAATCTCAGCAGCCGGGAAGAGTATTTACAATGATGACTGAAGATGCTCGTACTCGGACTCCCTGACCCAAGGTCAGTATTGTGCTAAGACTCGCTCCTTAACTGCACTTTATGTTTCTGGTGCGTCACATTCTTGTATTTCTTTAACTGCTATACGTAAGTTGAGACGAGATGAGGACACACGACATACCTGAGGACTAGAAAATAAGATAAGAACTGTTTACTCGCACTTGCTTACAGGTAAAGGAAATGTTGAGGGTAAAATTTTCTTTTAGGACGAAAATTTTCGTTTATAGCAATTTTCGAGGACGAAAATTTTTGTAAGGTGGGTAGGATATAACATCTCGGTTTTTTTTTTTTGAAAATTAAATAATTAGTTATTTATAAGTTATCATATTATATTGAGATTTTATTTTTAAGAAATCTATTTTTTTTAACAAAGATAATTAAATAAAATTTTATGATTATCGAAATTTAATTTAAATATAACTTATTCTATTAGTTTGAACTATTTATTAAAAACTATTTTGATAGGCAAAAATTAAGTTAATCTTTTATAGTTATTATTATTATTATTAGTTACTTCTTTCTTTTGGCCGAAGCCATTAAGAAAATATGTATAAAGAAAAGCCAAATGTGGCTCATTTACAAGTATGTGTATATATATATATAACTAATGTCATTAAGGGACTAAGAAAGAAAAGAACGTGGCTTGCATGCTATTATACTTATATATGCTCATGACACTTAATAATACTTTTACACTACAAACTATCATTCATTAGCATCATTTTCTTTTATTACTTTTATTCATTATAGCCGAACCCTTTAGAAAGAAAAAGAGAAATAAAGGTCGTGGCTTATGTGTATACATATATCTATGCAACCATGACACCTGTTACATTCATTTAATAACCAATGACACCTAATAAACCTTATTACCACAAATCCTTTTTAATCACCCTCATCACTAATCATACTTCCTTTTTCTTCATGCATCACCGAACCAACTTTGAAAGAAAAAGAGAAAGTAAGCCGTGAGTGAGAGGAATCAGAAACCATGGAACCTTACCTCTTCTGAGTTCGATTTCTTACGATTTGTAACTCCAATAAAAAAATCTAATCCGGTAAAAGTGTTCGTATCTTCCTCCTCTACGTGTTGGTGTTACTTTTGTCCGGTGGAAATCGACGGTGACGTAGCTCCCCTACCCCTTGAGCTTGGCCACCTGGAGTTCTAGGAGGCACGGAGGATTCCGGACGTTTTTCCCTTCAACAGCACGGTCAGAAAGTTTCTCTAGAGTTTCGAGTATTTCGATTACGTACGAAGGTAGGGTTTTGATAAATTTTCACCGACTAAATGATATTTGAAAGTAAATTGATGTTTGGATTGAGTGTTATTGAAATTTGATTGCATTTCCTGTTGAATTTTGTTGGTATATTGATATTTTGATGAAGTTGTGTTTAGTCAGCTTGGGAATGGATCAATTTTTAGGATAATATTTTGATAAAAATAAAACAGGTTTTCAGTCTCGTTGAAGGACAAGATATCCGTTTGGAAATTTTATTTTAAGGGATGTCATTATATTTTTATAAAAGACTGAGGTTATGCTTACCGTTATAAACTAAGTTTTGAAAGGAAGATGCTACTTTGAGCTTTTATTCAAAATTATTGCCACAGGAGAGCAGATGTGACATTGTTTGGGCCTTAGTGCCAAATGTAAAGTGGGGGCGCCCACACACTGAGAACTGTTTTCCAGATGTACGCTTATTGATTTGGAAAGTCACACTGATGCGGCCTAGCCGTACGACTTAAAGTCACACTGATGCGGCCTGGCCGTACGACTTATAAGCACACTGATGCATCTGGAAAACCATATCTGGGACTTGTGCCCGGGTAATGTCGGGAGCGGGTAGGCAACCGACACATGAGCTCATGGCCTGCGTTAGGAATAGACATACATCATTCTTGCTGCGCATTTGCATTTTACTTGACATTGTGAAATTGTTTGTGATTGTCTTCTTGTGTTTATACATTCCTTAATGTTATTCTGAATTGTGGTGACTAGATATTTCGTTGTGAATCACTTGAACTGTGGTAATCCTAACTAAACTAACCACCCTCGACCCTACTAAGAACCCCCCAGTTCTTACCCCTTCTCTTCCTCCCCTTCAGATGGAGACCGGAGTTATATTCTACGAGATGGACCCTCCCTATATATACGAGGATATTGTACAGCATAGGTTTTATGTAGTAGCTGCGGAGATTAGGACTCGTATGTACATTCTGCGTGATCATCCTTTCCATCACCCGATTGACACTCCACAGTTTAACCCCGACATGCCCTATGAGTTCCCACTGCAGTGGCTCCACTCGGATGCTCCATTTCACCCGTTTCATGATGGGCCGGTGCCTCACCAGCATCCCGATCAGCCTGCGGATCAGGCGGACCCTGAGCCTGAGCCCATGGAGGAGCATTTTCCAGAGCCTGTACCGGAGGAGGACATTCCCGTGGAGCAGATTTCAGTATCTTCATCCGAACCATCTTCTGAGGAGCCGCTCACCGCCTCTATTAGTGGACCGGCGAGTGCTGGTCAGACCAGTAGCACGAGTGCCAGTGCCCCTCCCGAGATTATAGAGATTTCCGATGACGAGGACGAGGATCCTGAGGAGTGTTCTGATGTGGTTGTGATCTCTTCTGACGATGACAGCTGAGTCCTGGGAGCTGTGGTTGGGCCTTTTGATAGTTTTTTTTGTGTTAGTCTAGCCTTTGTGTTAATCTCTCACTTTTGGTCAGACTCACTGAGAGAGTAGGGTGTATATAGTGGACTAGGCTAGTTCGGGTGCCAGTTTAGGGGTTTTCTATATGGACCAGGACCCGGAGTGTTGAGTTGTACATAGTAGTATTTTCTGAAGGGTTGTATGCTAACTCAGGATATATATATACATATACTTATATGTACGACAGTACCTGTATGCTTATGCTTGTGTATGTTTAATTAGTTGTTCTTGCAAGTTTTCTTATAAAAGTTTATCCAAAACTCGATAGTACACTAACCCGATTACAGGCTTAATAATACATAGTAAAGGTTTTATGTGAACAAGTTGGTGACACTTGATTTCTAGTATGATCATGACTTACTAGGGATTGGGTCGTTACAAGGTTCATAGATTTGGAAATTATGTTTACTATTCATATTTATGTTTACTGTTCATGTTCTTAATCTCTGTACATATCAAACAAAACTATTCTTTAAATCTGGAAGTACGGGCTGTTTAATCTTATCACTTAAAGGGACTGTAGCAGTAAGACCTTTGTTATGGGGCAATAAGGCTAATTTGACGATGTTCTTGAAGGTGATAAGATCCAAATGTAAGAATACCTGGTGGCTATGGATTTAAAGATAAAAAAGGAGTTATAATTCCCAGATTCAAAAATTTGAGTGATAGTTTAGTGATAATATAAATGTTCTTTCTGAACCAAAGGAGGGAAATGATACCAGAATTTTTCTAATATGTCTAATCTCTTCCGTTCACTCTCTAGACGTCTCTCCATTAGGGGATCTTCTCCGTCTTCTTCCTCCACCTCTTTACCTCATTTTTCTTCCAATCCTCTTACTGAGAAAGTAACTCGGCCTGAGAAACTTTCTCCCAAACACAATATCTTCAAAGAAGAAGTTTGCTTCGAAGATATCAATCAAGAAATAGACAATTGGGAAATACCTAAAATCCCTCAAGATGAGTTATATGTCCCTGATGACAACAAAAGAAAATTGGATTACATTATCAAAACTGCTGAAAACAATATTCCTCTAGGACTAGACTCCGGCGAGGAATCCTATCTTTTAACTAAGCAATCTGTCAGACAACATGCCCGTCACTACAAATATCTTCACATAGGGTGTGTCCAGGTAGCTGTCAAACCTCTCATCAGAGAAGGCCTTAATGCTTCCATCCTTATATGTCTTAGAGATATTAGGCACAATGATTTCCAAGATTCTTTAATCGGAACAGTAGAAACAAGCCTAGGACATGGTCCGGTTTACTTCAACTGTTTCCCAAACAAAACGGTCAGTTTGTTAGATGTCAACATCCTTGACTCCCTTTTTCTAAACATCCGAATTCATGGTCTTAACATGAAGGAAGGATCTATCCCAGCCACTTTAATCTATATGATTCAATACAAGGTCATGAACACTTGTAATTCCAGATTCCTTCTTAAATCCAGTGATCGTGAAACTATTTTGTTTGTCACAGACATGACAAAGGCTAACATCACGGTCCCAAGGCTCATAAAGTGGGACGAAATTGACCTTCCTCAGTCATGGTCAATTGATCGAGCCATTCCAACGCAACCTAGACAAGTACCTCTCTTACGAGAGATAAAACAGGATGAATCAGGATATATATATATATATATATATATATATATATATATATATATATATATATATATATATATATATATATATATATATATATATCCCCTTACGTACAGTAAAAAAAGAAGACATACGACCCTTTTTAATGTAGTTTTCCATAATTAATATCCTATGACATCAAAATAGAAAAAAATAAATATTTTTAAGAAATTAACAATGATTTTATAAATCCCGTAACATTAGTTGTTATAAAAACTCTATTTTATGATGTTCGTAAAAGTTACTAATCAGTTTATTTGAGATTTTAATATAATTTAATATTTTATCTCTATTTTCATTCTTAATTATTTATATAGTTTATTTACTGAGTTAATACCCATAATTGTAAATTTCTTGTAATAATTGCAGTTTTAGTTAGCTAGAAACATGAATTAGATTTGTCATCTAGGTTGGTGGAGTTAATACAGAAATAAGATTTCGAATTAAGAAAAATAAAACAAATAATTAAAAATTGAGAAAAATATTATTACTAATCTATTATTTGTATATTAGTCGTGCCTCATTCAGCCACGCATCAGCCTCACATTCATTTGAGTTAAAAATAAATAAAATGTAGTAACGCTTCACGCGTTTCTCTATCATCTCAGCTTCCCCCCTTTCTCTTCTCTCTTCTTTAGTTGACGCGCCCCTCTTCCGCCCACTACATCTCAAAAAAATCCCAAACTCCTTTCATTCCTTGGTTCTCTCTTGATGGGGTTTGCTGTCCATCTGGGTCAGATCTCCTCTCTGGTGGTGGTTGATATAGCTCTCTGGATTACGATGTATATGTGGTCGGGTGCACTCTGCTTGTCTCTGCGCTTTGGGTAGCTAGAGTTCAAAGCGCTGGGGTGGTGGTAGGTAAGGATTTACAGAGATTAGATCCTATTTCTGGGAGTGTATTCTAAGAGAAGAGAATAGATGTCTTGATCTCTGAGCATGGTCATCTCTGTCGTGTGTCTCCGAAACCCTAGGTCTTCAAATTCGATCTCCACAATCTGGTTTGTATGTTGTTTTCAGTGGTCGCTACTTCTTCTTCATTTTCGTTGTTTCATTCAATTTAACACCAAGGAAACTAACCTAATTTCGTTGTTTGCAGCTCAGGTCATCAAAGTCGGAAATTGAAAAGGCGAGTTGAACATAGCCGATTAGCCGATTCGGGTAAGTAGCGTGGGTTGTTGTTCTGTTGTAGCTTATTCGTACTTATTGTGTTACTTAAGTTGTGTATTAGGGCAAAGAGCTTAATTTGTATTCGTGCTTATTCTGTTTCTCTGATTCTTTGGTTTTTTATCCTTTGCAAGTACTTTCGTTTTATTTAGTTTAAGTTTTTTTTGGATTGGTTGTGTTTGAGTGTCATATTGCATTTTCGATCCTGAAAGGAAGGATCTTTGGTTTTTTGGCTCAGATTTTGTGTTGGTGACCAAAGATAGTTGACTTTCTGATTTTTACAACTGCAAATGTTGGTGAAAAATGGTTGAAATGGCAAAGTCTAAATTGGAGTCGTTTAAATTGGTATTCAAGGAAGGAGAAACTGTTGAGAACACAAAATGCACTTGAACAAGGTACTCTTTATCCTGTAATTTGGACCCACGTTGTGTGGGAAAAAAATAGAAATAATGGTGTCACATGATGAATTCTTTATCCTGAAGGTGAAGGTTATCATCGTGTTTTCTAGGATTTATTTGATTGTCTTTCAAATAAATGTTAATTTAGTATTATTTTTTATTGTGATATGTTGGTATATGAAGGTGTTTAAAAGATCAATTGAGGATCCTTGCTGGATGATGATATGAGATTGCAGCACAGTTCTTCTGGACACGGAAATGGGCTCAGAAAGTTTGCAAGTTAAGTTAAATAATTTTTCTTTCTGCCTTTTTTTTCATAGAAATTATGTTTAATTTGTTCCTTTTTGTGGTTTTAATTTGTTATTTGAGATAATGCATATTTTAATATACATATTTATTATTGCCAAAATGTAATTAGTCTGAGCAAAACATGAACCCAACTTGCTTAATTAAGAGGCCTGCTTAAGGTAAAAATATAATATGGGAGCTCACAAACTAGATACCTCATGCATCCATCCGAGGGGCCATTTTTGGCAAACTAGACCCTTTTAAGTGTGGTTCAACTCTTTCATACCTCTTATTTTATTTTCCAATCATATCTTTTGAAGTCATTTTAATCATAGATAAAGTTGGTATGGAATCTTGCATCATATTTTCCCTTTTATATTTGAAATTGATTAAGTCAAAAATCTAATTTCCTTTAACTTATGCTAAACATATCCCAGGAAAAATATGACAACACAGTTAAAGAATTCACAAAAGCATTAGATCTGAATCCAGTGTACATTAAAGCTTTAGTAAGAAGAGGAGCTGCTCATGAAAAGCTTGAACATTTTGAAGAAACCATTGCTGGTAAGTTCAGATCTTATATTAGGGGTTATTATACTTTAAGCAGGACTTGAACTTTATTCTCTTTTGCACAATAAGGGGGTAAGTGTAGTTTCTCAAACGGGAAAGGTGCCACCGTTATGTAGTATTTGCCAACCTAGGGAAAATTAGTATGAGTATCATTAGGCATTCCTTATTGTTGGATCTTAATGAAGAAGTACATGTTTTGCATACTGATGCCATTCAGATTTTTTCTTTCTTTTTTGCATCATTAAGTTCATTCATACCATAATTTTTTCACTTCACTAATTCTAGTTATTTTTTCAAATATCAATAGACAGATATGAAAAAGATCTTAGAAATTGATCCCTCAAATGATCAAGTTAGGAAGACCATCACGCGACTTGAGCTGCTTGCTGCAGAAAAGCAAGAAATGATGAAGAGATGATTGGCAAGTTTTTGTTATCATGTTTATCTTGGATTTCAATTATAGTTGCTATTGTATTATGTACTTTGCGTAGAATAGTGCATGGGCATTATTTCCTTACATTACCTTGATCCTTCATGCATACATTTATAATTTGTTACCCAAATATGATGCTCTTTTCTTTATTTCTTCTTGCTGCTGCAAAACTACCATCAATGACGGAAAAACATCCTGTCTTGGTTTCTGTGTATTTATTGGCACATTCATCTAGCTTTTTCATCCATCCTTAAGATTTATTTGAAATCTTGTGGTTGAAATTGGCTAAGTCTATATGTTTGTTTAGTCAGATGAAACCCTTTTTAAAAGAAATTATTTTATCAAAGGAATTTATGGATGCCTTATTATGATATTTCTAAGCATGGGATACCTAGGTGATAGAAAGATATACTATTATTTTGAGTGATGTATGCAACTTTGGGTTTTCAGAGATTGCTTCGTTTTCACTTGTGTTGTTGGAGCTCTTGGTGGCTCTCTTTTTGGTTATGTTCTTGGTGTTTCAGGTCTCTTTCTTTTCCTCACCCTTATTTTCCTGTTTAATAGTTCTGTTTTTATTGAATCATCGTCTCTGAATTGCATCTTCTAATTTCCTTTTTTTTGTCACGCAAGGGGCCACCTTCAAGTGTTTGTTTTTTTCGCCTCTCATTTTGGAATCGATTTTTATGTTGATTTCCTTTGGCCAAGGCACGTTTATTTCTCATGATAGTACAAAAAACTTCAAAATTTATCATTTTCTTTTTCTTTGCAAAATATAGTCGCCAAATTAATCGTCAATGTTTCTTCAAGAAATGGTTTTGGTATTATTTAGACCGATAATGATAATAATACAACAACTCTACCTTTTTGTTCCAAATTGTATATACATTTAAGGTGAATCATTTTGATCCTGCTTATGTATGTGTAAATTATTTTTTGCCTGTTCTTTTTTTGTGTGTTTGTAATAAACCCTCTTTTGATTCAATGCGGTCCAGGAGTTGGAATGGCTCCGTCCCATCAGATTCTAGAGCTGAAAGGTACAATTTTTGGGGATTTCCTTTTTCCTTTCTTGATTTCACGCCTTGAGTGACTAGGATTTCTTATGCTTTCCTTAATATTAATATTGCAAGATAAATTAGGCTTTAAGATCTCAGACGTTCTTATTTATTTGAATTCTTCTGTATAATTTACTTTGACTTTTCTTTGCTAAAAGTTTTAATCTCTAGAATATAATTATTTTCCTGATTGGATTAAAAAAAAAAAGAAGAATAATATTTTGGAATTTTGATCTTACTTGATGAATAATTTTGGATTAAATTGACTGGCTTTTCATTTGTGATGTGTTAAATGTGTATTTTTTGTTGGTGTCCTGCATTTTTTTTTCACGCTTTGGTTTCACTAGAGCTTTCAACTCTTATTATTCTAACTTAAATGATATACTTTTATGCATTTAATTTTAAAAAGCTTCTGTGGTAAAAAGTGAGAAATTCTATAAAGGTCAACCCAATGCACTTCTCTCTGTTGAATCTGTAACCATCAAAGATCTCATATTTGTCTTTTCATCGTCTCCTTTGATATCACTTACTTTTTTATCCTTTAATTTGTTATTATTATTAATTTTTTTAACCTTTGGTTTGTTTTTTTGTGTGTTAATTGGTAGATGGAAAACAGCAAGGCATTGTTGGAGATTGAGGTGAGTTTCATTATTTCTCAGTTTTGTGTTTTACCCAAAATTTTATTCTACTTAGATGGGAGCAAATTTTTTATTTAGAAATTTTGCATCTCTTTGAGACTTTTATTTTATTATGTAGATAAATAAAATCTCGTTAGAGTTTGATGTTATTGATTTTTGGTATGGTGTTGTTGGTTGACTCGTGTCAGTGAGATGATGGATCTTATGAGTTTAGTTTTTGAGTGTTGTTTTTAAATCTTTTTGAGACTGTTTTGTTGTTGGATTTCTTTCTGTTGTGCTAGTTTTGGAGTTAAAACTTGCCCTTATGAGAAGTGTCCCTATCTAGCAACAGCAACAGCAACCACTCCTCAATGGGAAGGAGATTAGGAATTCTGACGAGTTAAGAGCGATAGGTGTGAAGGATGACGATTTGCTTGTGATGGTCCGCTCTGGTGTTGGCAGTGGCGGCGGTGGTGCTGCTAGGTATGACTCTTCATTTATATTACTCTGTTGTTATTTTTGTTTTACTTTGTGTTTTTATGGAAAGACAAATTAGATAGAGGTTGCTATGTAATATTATATGTCTATGAAATTTCTGGACAAATTGTAACTGTGGTTGATTGATTGGCTTTTGAGCTGGGTATAGGATTTAGAGAGATGGCCCCCCAACTCTTACCATCTCTCCGAATTCTATAACCAGTTGAGAAGTCAAATAATCCATTTTGAGTTTGTTTCAAATAATTAACAATTTATTGTATTTTGAATTGTCATCAAGTGTATGGAAATAATGAATCATCCACCTATTTTCTTGGTGTTTTTTGTTTGTAATGGTTTTTCAGCTGTCTTGTTGATGAAGAACTCTCTAAGAAAGTTAAGGTAAACAATATTCCTTTTTTATTATATTTTATATAAACTATGTTAAATAATCTTCCTTTTTTATTATGTTTTATATGGGTATTTGTATTTGTGTATTTTGAAAACAATTTTTGAGATTAGAGATACATTTTAAATTTGCATAACAAATTCTTCCTGAATTTGAAGTCTTAATTCTTTTGTGTAATTGACTTTAGCTTTGCCTTTGCTTAAGGATTTTATCTTTAAAATAAAAATATTTGATTGCTTGATTTTTTAAAAAAAGGAAGAATAATATTTTGGAATTCTGAACTTGATGAATATTTTTGGATGAAATTTACTTTTTTTTTGTCACATTTGATGTGTTAAACATGCATTTTTTGTTGGTATCATTGCTATTGTTTATTGATTTTATAGGTGTCTTTTTATTTTCTTTTAAATCTATATGAATTTATTGTTATTTTAGTTGTAATCTTTTAGTGTATGGTTATGTTTATTGATCAATTTGTTAAAACTTAATTTTTATTTAATATATATTTCAATCTAACTAATTCATATATTTTGTTAGTTAAAACTATATTTTTAGTTATTATATATTTCAATTTAAATATTTTTAAAGAATGCCTTCTCTTACTTTTATTTCTTACTAATTTATAGCATGAGGTATATTTTTGTTTTAAATTTGTCTTTTTGTATTCTTTTATTTATTTATAAAAAAAAATAGAAAGAAATATTGATGTGATAGAACAAATCTCTCTTGAATCCTTTCTCAGAGAAACACTTTACTTCCACCTCTCTCATGTTCTTCACTCCCTATACCATTCCATCAACAGTCTCATGGCTCTGACTAATCCCATTTTCCAAGCACAATCTAGACCTCCATGCATTCCATTTTGCAGAGTTATTCTATTTTTCATATTCTTGCCCCATATCCTTTAAACCCTTTTTCACTCTACTTCGTATTGCAGGGTTCACATCCTTTTGAATCAGTAGTCTGATTTTTGAGTTCTTCTTTCCAGTCTCTGGATGTTTCTGGATAATTTTACTATAAACCCCGGAAAGGTTACGGATAATAGAGAAAATGGAACCATTGACCCTTATGCTTTTCACCTCTGGCTGGCATAGTTCTGTGGTGCAGCGCTCTCTTCAATCTGATTATGGCGGCGATGAGAGTTTGTTTGAATTGATTTTTGTCATGGTTGTGTTATTTATTTTAATTTCAGTTATGATACTATATTAGGTTTTAATCTTATAATTATTGATGCATTATTTCTTCTTGGGTATTGAACTAAATAAATAATTAGTGTTGCTGTTCTGCTTTTTTTTCACTATTTGCTTCGTATTGGAACTCTTTTAACTCTTTTTTTTAATTCTTAGGTGTTTCATTTTTAAGCATTTAATTTTAAAGAACTTTTGGCATAAAAAGTGGGAAGTTGTATAAAATTCTATCTGGTGCAATTCCAGTGATTTTTTTATTATTTATCTTGAGTATTTATTTTGTGAATGCATATTTTGTTGGCCTGTTTTTGAAATAAGATTAGTAAGTGCTTATCTTTTTTTGTATTATTCTACAGTGCTTGAATTGTACTTGAGTTGTTCACATATTCATTTTTCTGAATTCTTGCACGAAAAGGAATTGAGAGTCAAATTTACCTTTGTGCCTTTGTTTTTTCCTTGGGTGTTGTTAGTAACTAGATTTCATTTGTATAATAAGCATTATGGTTGTGAATGTGATAACCTACATAGTCTTATTTATATATAAGTGTACACCACTTGAGTTTTATTTAGCAGTTATTTTGAATCCTTTTTTAATTGTTGCTCCCTCTTCTTCAATTGTCAAACAGCTTTTAGCTTGGAAAAATAAAAGCTTCTTGATAAAGTTAAGTCAAATAATAATAATATTATTATTACATTTTAATAATTTATATTTGACTCACAAGAACATCTCTCAGAATCATAAATTTCAAGAAATTGGACTTGGTATGTTTGGAAGGCTATATCATCGTATAAAAAATAAATGTTATATTTATGTATATCATGGAAATGATGTTCACTTTCCCGTATCAGCAGCTTTTGTACTTCTTCCTTGTGTTACCTTATATCTCTAATCCTTATTTCAGTGTTAATGGTACTTTTTTTGTGGTAGGTTGGGCATTTACTGATTCTGTTCTACATAGATTGGTACCTCTTTGGGTAGGTACTAGAGGATTAGAATTTACTTGGGATTACATTCTACAGGGCCTAGAGGCTAATACAAATTTGGTACGTTATTTCTCTTAATGCTATAACTTCGAATAGGTCAAGCTGAAAAACGTAGTCAATATTCTCCATGTAGTCAATATCCCTCTTCTCTTGAATCTTAGATTGGATTTTCATATCAGATTATGGTTCCAGATTGTGTGTGTGTGAGTTGCTATTTTATGATACAAAATTATGAGTTTGTCTATAGCTTTGCTTTGCTTAAAAATTTTATCTTTATAGTAAAAATATTTTATTTCTTGATTTAAAAAAAAAAGAATAATATTTTAGAATTCTAAACTTATTTGATGAATATTTTTGAAATATTTTTAGAGTTGTCACTTAGATGATGATCAAATGAAGATGCTTGCTTATGAAAAATGATGCTTTTAGTTTTATGGGCCAAAGTGACTTGTGATAGTACATATATAATAGATTACGGTTATTGAGATATGTGTAAGTTTACTCTGTTTCATATTTACTTTCTGAGCTTGAGATCAAGATTTAATATATATATTTATAGTTTTTAGGCAGTTAAGCATAATAAAAAGTAGTAGAATATAGCTGCTGATTCAGTCTTTTATTAATGGTAAAACATATTGGTTTCGGATGATTGTCGTTATACATGTAAATTCCTCCAGTTTATTTATTCTATTATTTTTCTCATTATACAATGATTCAATCAAAATCACAGGATGCCAAATTCATTAATTGAATGTTTATATTTTGTTTCATTATCTTTTTACTTTTCATGAGTTTAGTTTTTTTATTATTTCATTGTGTGGAAAACTATAAATGCATATGTATTTAATGTTTGGCTCTTTGTAGTTTATCTTTTGTTTTGCAGTTAGAGGTTCTTTAAGTTTGGAGGAAAATTTTTTATTTCAATTACAATAAAGGAGTGATATGTGGTATATTTTGGTTTTAAAATTAGTAATATATAATAGAATATATAATAGATAGATTCTATGTTTAAAGTGATCAAAGGTTTATTTCTCTCCTGATGTATTCATGTATAATATTTAATTTGCATTAATGTATCAAAAATATATATTTTATTTATTTTGTAATCATTTACATATATGCTTACTTAGAAAATGATTTATATATAGTTTTCAACTTTAAAGCTCTAAAATAGCACAAAGTATGTTTTTTGTTGAAGAAAAATTTTCGCATTTAACTATATTTTGCATGTGCTTATTCGTGACTGTTATTTCATTTAATGTATATGAATTATACATTTTCTTTCCTTGGTCGGTGATGCCAAATTTAATATAAATTGTCTTGTGTATTCTCAAGGTTGCAAGATACAAACTACTATTCGCAGGCCTATGATTCATACGTTCAAAGAACTTTTGTCCGAGGTCAAGTATATGTGTCGAAACTCTTCTTTATTGTTCCAAATCAAGGATCTTATAGGCCAATAAGCATCAGTTCAAATCTTTGATTTCATAGTTTAGGTTAACTATTACATATAAATAGAATTTTATTTCTGTAGTTGCATTACTGCTTAATAATAGGGTTTTTTCTTATATTTTGATTTTGTGATTCCGAATAACTATTTGTATGGATGTTAAGCCACCTGTATGATTATATTTACTCATATTACCTTTTTTTAAACTATTAAAGTTATTGATTTTTTCGATTTAACTGTTTCATTTTGGAAAATGATTCATTGTGTCATAAGTTGATCTAATGGCATTTATGATTATTTTGAAAATTTAAATAATGGTTGAAAATTAACAAAGAAAATAAAGAAAGAGTATTTGTCAATTATCAACACCTGTTAAGAATTTATGCTTTTTAAATCTTGATATAGAACTAGACTAGGAAGCTATTAGAAATTTGTATTTTTTACACAAAAATGCATTTTTGATTTTTTGTAATTGTTTCTTCAGTTGACTTCTTTTATTTTAATGCTATTTCACAACTCTATGTTGTTTCAATTTTATGTCTTTTGGATAGGATAGATATTTTTAGGAGTAGTAATATAAGGTCACATAATTTATAGAATCTGATAAGTTGGGAAAAATTTAGAGGCACATTAGGAACTATTTTTAAAATACTACCTCTTTAGTTTTCAAATGGTATATTAAAAATAGACCATATTTTGTGTATTTGGAGTATTCATTCAAGCGTCAATTTCATAATGTCCTCTATAGTGAGCTCTCTCTCATTTAAGTTATCATTTAAGTTAGAAATACTGACATTGTACTATGAGGCAGGATCTCTATAGCCTCATCAAATTGTATGCTGACATTCAAAGTGAATGTTTTGAAAAAAAAGAATAGAAAGAATGAGTGGATCTCTATAGCCTCATCAAATTGTATGCTGACATTCAAAGTGAATGTTTTGAAAAGCAAGAATAGAAAGAATAAGTATAAACTTGGTCGTAATTGAAAAAGATTCTGCAAATTATGAGAAATTAAGAAAGGAACTTTATGTATTTTGAGTAGTGATAAAGTAAATAAATCTTTTACTTTTAATTAAAAATTGAACAACAAAAATATTTTTACTAATGTAAAATGTGACAATCCAAAAATTTTGAAAAAAAAAAGGCTAAAATAGACAAACAAAATTTTCAACCCGTGCGTCGCACGGGTCTTCTGCTAGTAGTAATGCATAGAATGAACTAAGTGTGAGTAATAGTGACTTTATTTCCAATAAAATCAGAAGTTATGAGAAAATGATATCTTGCCTTTAAAAATTTGAGTGAAAATTTATATTCAGTATATAAAAAATGTTGTGTACATATTAAAATTTATTTATTATGCATTTAATTATAAATATATGTATTGTATGTTTAATTAATTTTCAAATTATTTTAAAAAATTATCACAATAAAAATCATTCACCAAAAAATAAAAAATCAATTCTTTTAAAAAATAAGTCGTAGATTGAAAACATGAGAAATAATAATTTCACTCCTATTTTTTGATAATATCACTCTATATATGATTTTCTTTTCGGTACATGGGATATTAATTACGAAAAACTACATTAAAAGTCTTTTCTTTTCTTCTCAAACAAGGTTTGGTCCAAAAAATTTTAACTATTATAAGTCCAATTAGTTGTCTAAAAAATAAATAAATTCAGCCCACTACCAAAAATGAATTCTAGCATTAATTTCCAAAAATTAATCAAAATATTAAGCGGTAATTTATTTCAAAATAAAAGTCTCCCCACTGTGTATGTGACAGTGACTGTGTGTGTAACGATAATAGGGTGTGGTAGAGTTAATCATACAAAACCACGTAATACTCTTCTTCTCTCGACACATATGCTCAGCCTAGTATGCCTTTCTTAGCTGTAAGCACCATGATTACAATCTTATTGAACACTAGTAACAGCTAAATCCTCCTTTTTTGGCATGGTGACTCCAAGTTTTAATTTATTACAATATTTGACAATGTTTAGGATCGTGTTGTAGTTGTGGGCATTTCATTTAGGATTCATTCGTTGTTACCTTACGATGATAGTTGATGCGGTGTTATTATGACATGTGGTAGCGAATTGACCTAGCATTTTCACCCACTAAGGAGATGCGGTTGTCTGGGATAGACCTAGTGGCTGCGACTTATGTATTCAGCAACGACCTACCACCTAGGTTAGCCAAACTTCATTCGTACCCCTTAATTTCCTCTGGTTGCTGAGCACTTGTTCGTGTCAACACTATGCTAGTTATACTGAAACATTATCCGTAATTCTTGACCACTGGTTTTTTTCAGCGAGATCCTGGTTGCTGTTGGACCTTTCCACATTGACAGGAAGGCAGCATTCACACTTGTACCAAGGGAAAAACTCGTCGACGATGTGGGTATTCAGTTCCAGCCCGTATAAAAATTCTTTTATTTTGGTTTGCATTCCCGCATAAAAAGTAAATGCTAAGCGTAACATGTGTCGGTTGTAGTCAAAAGCACCGCTGCTTTACTTTATGCATGTTTACTGACCCCAAACCCTGTCCCTACCTGTAGGTCCTTGATGTTGTCATCACAATGCTTTCCCACACCAGTCCGAGCTATTTGTGGTTCCTCCCGACAACAATTATGGTATGTTGCTGCTTCCCAAACAGTCGAGAATTTTGACTAGGACTGCAATCTTTCTGTTGTGTGTACATCTATTAGTATTTGTAAAGAAAATCTTCATAATTTGTTGGATAATATACTTTAACGTAGGGTGTTGATTAAGCCTAATGCCGTTGGTTTATTGATGAGCGGATATTTTATACGCTTTTTGGGGTTAATTTCATATAGTTTTTAGTGTGTTTTAGTTAGTTTTTAGTTTATTTTCAGTAGCTTTTAGGAAAAATTCATATTTCTAGACTTTACTATGAGTTTGTGTGTTTTTCTGTGATTTCAGGTATTTTCTGGCTGAAATCGAGGGAGCTGAGCAAAAATCTGATTCAGGCTGAAAAAGGACTGCTGATGCTGTTGGATTCTGACCTCCCTTCACTCAAAGTGGATTTTCTGGAGCTACAGAACTCCAAATAGCGTGCTTTTAATTGCGTTGGAAAGTAGACATCCAGAGCTTTCTAGCAATATATAATAGTCCTTTGCTCAAGGATAGACGACGTAAACTGGCATTCAACGCCAGTTCCATGCTGCTGTCTTGCGTCCAGTGCCAGAAACAAGTTAGGAGTTGGAGTTCAACGCTAGAATTGGATCCAAAGCTGGCGTTGAACGCCCAAAACAGCCCTATGCACGTGATTAGCTTAAGTCTCAGCCCCAGCACACACCAAGTGGGCCCCAGAAGTGGATTTCTGCACCATCTATCATAGTTTGTTCATTTTCTGTAAACCTAGGTTACTAGTTTAGTATTTAAACAACTTTTAGAGGTTTATTTTCGCATCTCATGACATTTTAGATCTAAACTTTGTACCTTTTGACGGCATGAGTCTCTAAACTCCATTGTTGGGGGTGAGGAGCTCTGCTGTGCCTCGATGAGTTAATGCCAGTATTTCTGTTTTCTATTCAATCATGTTTGTTCCTATCTAAGATATTCATTTGCGCCTTATTATGATGAATGTGATGATACGTGACACTCATCACCATTCTCAACCTATGAACGTGTGCCTGACAACCACCTCCGTTCTACATTAGATTGAATGAGTATATCTTAGATTCCTTAATCGGAATCTCCGTGGTATAAGCTTGAATCCATTGGCAGCATCCTTGAGAATCCGAAAAGTCTAAACCTTGTCTGTGGTATTCCTAGTAGGATTCTGGGATTGGATGACTGTGACGAGCTTCAAACTCGCGAGTGCTGGGCGTAGTGACAGACGCAAAAGGATAGCGAATCCTATTCCGGTATGATCGAGAACCTACAGATGATTAGCCGTGCAGTGACAGCGCACCTGGACCATTTTCACTGAAAGGAAGGATGGTAGCCATTGACAACGGTGATCCTCCAACACACAGCTTACCATAGGAGGGACGTGCGTGCGTGAAGAAGAAGATAGAGAGAAAGCAGAGATTCAAAAGGCAAAGCATCTCCAAAACTCCAAATATTCTCATTTACTGCATAACAAGTAACCTTTAATTCATGCTCTCTTGTTCATTTGCAGGTCAATTGATAACCACTAATTAATATCCTGACTAAGAGTTGCAAGATAACCATAGCTTGCTTCAAGCCAACAATCTCCGTGGGATCGACCCTTACTCACGTAAGGTATTACTTGGACGACCCAGTGCACTTGCTGGTTAGTTGTGCGGAATTACATAGTGTGAAGTAATTTTCGTGCACCAAGTTTTTGGCGCCGTTGCCGGGGATTGTTTGAGTTTGGACAACTGACGGTTTATTTTGTTGCTTAGATTAGGAAAAATTTTTCTTTTTGGTTTAGAGTTTTTTGTTATTTATCCATTGTTAAAACACTTTAAATTTATAGCTCAATTAGTTAGAGCGTGGTGCTTATGTTCTTGGTAATTGGCTATCCTATTTTTAAAAAAATCTTTTTCAAAAATAATTTTTCTTTGAATAAATCTTGTGCCAAACTCTAAGTTTGGTGTTTTCATGTTGATTTTTCTTTGTTTTTCGAAAATTTTAAGTTTGGTATTCTTTCTTCATGTTCTTGTGTTCTTGTGAGTCTTCAAAGTGTTCTTGAGTTTTCCTTGTGTCTTGATCTTAAAATTTTTAAGTTTGGTGTTCCTTGGTGTTTTTCCTCCAAAATTTTCGAAAACAAAGAGCATTAGATCTAAAAATTTTAAATCTTGTGCTATTTTATTGTTTTTCTCTTTCCTCACTAAATTCAAAAATATCTTTTCTCTCTATTTTTAAAACAAATTTTCGAAAATTATTTTTAAAAAATTCAGATTTTTTTTTCAAAATTTAAAATCTTTTCCAAATCATATCTTTTTCAAAACTTCCTAACCACTTTCTCTCTCCTCATTTTTTCGAAAATCTTCATCTATTTTTATTTATTTTATTTTAATTTATTTTATTTTCGAAATAATTAAATAAATAAATAAATAAATAAAAATAAATATTTTTTTATTTTACATCATCTCCCTTTCTCCATCATGGATCTAAGTGGAAATGAACAGTCCAGGAGGACTCTGGGGTCATATGCTAACCCCTCTACTGCTTCATATGGGAGTAGTATCTACATACCTTTCATTGGAGTCAGTAGCTTTGAGTTGAATCCTTAGCTCATTATCATGGTGCAGCAAAGCTGCCAGTATTCCGGTCTTCCACAGGAAGAACCTACAGAGTTTCTGGCACAGTTTTTATAAATTGCTGACACAGTACATGATAAGAAAGTAGATCAGGATGTCTACAGATTATTACTATTTCCATTTGCTGTAAAAGACCAAGCCAAGAGGTGGTTAAATAACCAACCTAAGGCTAGCATAAGGACATGGAAACAGCTGACAGAAAAATTTCTGAATCAATACTTTCCTCTAAAACGGATGACACAGCTAAGGCTGGACATCCAAGGCTTTAAACAAGGAGATAATGAATCTCTTTATGATGCCTGGGAGAGATACAGAGAGATGCTACGAAAATGCCCCTCTGAAATGTTTTCAGAGTGGGTTCAGTTAGACATCTTCTATTATGGACTTACAGAAAGAGCTCAGATCTCTTTAGATTGCTCAGCTGATGGATCTATCCACATGAGAAAGACAATTGAAGAAGCTCAAGAGCTCATTGATACAGTTGCTAGAAATCAGCATCTGTACTTAAGCAGTGACCCTTCCATGAAAGAAGAGGCTAAAACAGTAACTGCTGAACTCAGTCCTGCAGAGCAAGCTGCTGAATTCAATCAGCAATTGGATTTTTTAACAAAGCAGTTAGCTGAATTCAAGGATAAACTACAAGAGACAAGGATGGCTAATATAAACATGGAAGTACAATTAAAGCAAACAAGGCAGCAGCTGTCAAAACAAATAACAGAAGAATGCCAAGCAGTTCAACTAAGAAGTGGGAAAGCACTAACTACCCTACTTCAAAGCAGCAGGAAACCAAGAAATGAGCAAACCTCCCAAAATCCATCTAAGGACAGTAAGAGCCCAGGAAAAAATAATTTTGGCGCGAAAACGCCAGAAGTTGGGTGGAAGGCTGGTGCTGAACGCCCAGACCATGCTCAGGACTGGCGTTCAACGCCAGAAACAAGCAAGGATCTGGCGTTGAACGCCCAAAAGAAGTACAGTTCTGGCGTTCAAACGCCAGAAACAGATGAGGAGCTGGCGTCTAACGTCACTCCAGCTTCTAACTCTGGCACTCAATTGCCAGTGAGGGATCAGACACACACAAGTGCTGATAACAATCCATCTAAAAAGGCTTCTTCAACCACTTCTGTAGGAAATAAACTTACAGCAACTAAGGTTGAGGAATATAAAGCCAAGATACCTTATCCTCAAAAACTCCACCAAGAGGAGCAGGATAAGCAATTTGCTCGCTTTGCAGATTATCTCAGGACTCTTGAAATAAAGATTCCATTTGCAGAGGCATTTGAGCAAATACCTTCTTATGCCAAGTTCATGAAAGAGATCTTGAGTCATAAGAAGGATTGGAGAGAAACTGAAAGAGTTTTCCTCACTGAAGAATGCAGTGCAGTCATTCTGAAAAGCTTTCCTGAAAAGCTTAAAGACCCTGGGAGTTTTCTGATACCATGCACATTAGAAGGTAATTGCACCAAGACAGCTTTATGTGATCTTGGGGCAAGCATCAACCTAATACCTGCATCCACTATCAGAAAGCTTGGTTTAACTGAAGAAGTTAAACCAACCCGGATATGTCTCCAACTTGCTAATGGCTCCATTAAATACCCATCAGGCGTGATTGAAGACATGATTGTCAGAGTTGGGCCATTTGCCTTTTCCACTGACTTTGTAGTGCTGGAAATGGAGGAGCACAAGAGTGCCACTCTCATTCTAGGAAGACCCTTCCTAGCAACTGGACGAACTCTCATTGATGTCCAACAGGGGAAAATAACCCTGAGAGTCAATGATGATTTGTTTAAGTTGAATGCTGTCAAAGCCATGCAGCATCCAGACACATCAAAAGACTGCATGAAAGTTGATCTTATTGACTCTTTGGTGGAAGAGATCAACATGGTTGTGAGTCTCGAATCAGAGTTGGAAGACATCTTCAAAGATGCTCAGCCTGATTTGGAGGATTCAGAGGAAATAAAAGAGCCTCTGAAATTTCCTCTGGAAGAGGAAAAACCTCCTAAACCCGAGCTCAAACCATTACCACCATCCCTGAAATATGCATTTCTGGGAGAAGGTGACACTTTTCCAGTGATCATAAGCTCTGCTTTAAATCCACAGGAAGAGGAAGCACTTATTCAAGTGCTAAGGACACACAAGACAGCTCTTGGGTGGTCCATAGGTGACCTTAAGGGCATAAGCCCAGCTAGATGCATGCACAAAATCTTATTGGAGGATAATGCTAAACCAGTGGTTCAACCACAGAGGCGGCTAAATCCAGCCATGAAGGAAGTGGTGCAGAAAGAGGTCACCAAATTACTAGAGGCTGGGATTATTTATCCTATTTCTGATAGCCCCTGGGTGAGCCCTGTTCAAGTTGTTCCCAAAAAAGGAGGTATGACAGTGGTTCATAATGAAAAGAATGAACCGGTTCCTACAAGAACAGTTACAGGGTGGCGCATGTGTATTGACTACAGAAGGCTCAATACAGCCACCAGAAAGGATCATTTTCCTTTACCATTCATAGACCAGATGCTAGAAAGACTGGCAGGTCATAATTATTACTGCTTTTTGGATGGCTACTCAGGCTATAACCAGATTGCAGTAGATCCCCAGGATCAAGAGAAAACAGCATTCACATGTCCATCTGGAGTGTTTGCTTATAGAAGGATGCCATTTGGGCTGTGTAATGCGCCTGCAACCTTCCAGAGATGCATGCTCTCTATTTTCTCTGATATGGTGAAAAAATTTCTGGAAGTCTTCATGGATGACTTCTCAGTATATGGAGACTCATTCAGCTCCTGTCTTGATCACCTGAAACTAGTTCTGAAAAGATGCCAAGAGACCAACCTGGTTTTAAACTGGGAAAAATGTCACTTTATGGTGACTGAAGGGATTGTCCTTGGGCATAAAATTTTAAACAAGGGAATAGAGGTGGATCAAGCAAAAATAGAGGTAATTGAAAAATTACCACCACCTGCCAATGTTAAGGCAATCAGAAGCTTTCTGGGGCATGCAGGATTCTATAGGAGGTTTATAAAGGATTTTTCAAAAATCGCAAAACCTCTGAGCAATCTGCTAGCTGCTGACACGCCATTTATGTTTGACACAAAGTGTCTGCAGGCATTTGAAATGCTGAAAGCCAAGCAGGTCACAGCACCAGTTATTTCTGCACCAGACTGGACATTACCATTTGAGCTAATGTGTGATGCCAGTGATCACGCCATTGGTGCAGTGCTGGGGCAGAGGCATGACAAGCTTCTGCACGTCATTTATTATGCTAGCCGCGTTTTAAATGATGCCCAGAAAAATTACACAACCACAGAAAAAGAATTGCTTGCAATGGTTTATGCCATTGATAAGTTTAGATCATACTTGGTAGGATCAAAGGTGATTGTGTATACTGACCATGCTGCTCTCAAATATCTACTCACAAAGCAGGATTCAAAACCCAGGCTCATAAGATGGGTGTTGCTTCTGCAAGAGTTTGATATAGAAATAAGAGACAGAAAAAGGACAGAGAACCAAGTGGCTGATCATCTGTCCCGGATAGAGCCAGTAGAAGGGATGTCCCTCCCCTCTCCTGAGATCTCTGAGACTTTTCTGGATGAGCATTTATTTGCCATTCAGGAAACACCATGGTTTGCAGACATTGTAAACTATAAAGCTGCAAGGTTCATACCCAAAGAGTACAACAGGCAACAAAAGAAAAAATTAGTTACTGATGCAAAGTACTACTTGTGGGATGAACCCTATCTCTTTAAGAGATGTGCAGACGGAATAATCCAGAGATGTGTGCCTAGAGAAGAAGCACAGAGGATCCTATGGTATTGCCATGGATCACAATATGGAGGCCATTTTGGAGGTGAGCGAACAGCCACCAAGGTCCTCCAATGTGGCTTCTATTGGCCCACACTCTATAAAGATTCCCGAGAGTTCATACGTAACTGTGACAGTTGCTAAAGAGCTGGTAATCTGCCTCATGGTTACGCCATGCCTCAACAAGGAATCTTGGAGATTGAGTTGTTTGACGTATGGGGAATTGACTTCATGGGACCTTTTCCACCATCATACTCAAACACTTATATTCTGGTGGCTGTTGACTATGTATCAAAATGGGTAGAGGCCGTTGCCACACCCACCAATGATACTAAAACAGTGCTGAAGTTCCTCCAGAAATATATCTTCAACAGGTTTGGGGTCCCTAGAGTACTAATCAGTGATGGGGGCACTCACTTCTGCAACAAATAGCTTTACTCTGCCATGGTCCGGTATGGGATTCGCCACAAGGTGGCGACTCCATATCATCCACAGACTAATGGACAAGCTGAAGTCTCTAACAGAGAGCTAAAAAGAATCCTAGAACGGACTGTAAGTACCCGTAGAAAGGATTGGGCAAGAAGCTTGGATGATGCTCTGTGGGCATACAGAACAGCATTCAAGACTCCTATAGGGACCTCTCCATACCAACTTGTGTATGGTAAGGCATGTCACCTGCCCGTGGAACTGGAACATAAAGCCTACTGGGCAACCAGATTCCTAAACTTTGATGCCAAATTAGCTGGAGAAAAAAGATTGCTCCAGCTAAATGATCTAGAGGAATTCAGATTCACTGCTTTCGAAAATGCCAAGCTTTATAAAGAAAAATAAAAAAGTGGCATGACAGAAAGCTGTCATCTAGAATCTTTGAACCAGGACAAAAAGTTCTGTTGTTTAACTCTAGGCTCAGGCTATTCCCCGGGAAACTGAAGTCCCGGTGGAGGGGACCATATGTGATTACAAGTGTATCACCATATGGTTATGTGGAGCTTCAAGATATTGATTCTGACAAGAAGTTCATTGTTAATGGACAGAGAATCAAGCACTATCTTGAAGGCAATGTTGATCAAGAGTGCTCAAGGCTGAAGCTAGATTAAAAGCTCAGCAAGGTCCAGCTAAAGACAATAAAGAAGCGCTTGCTGGGAGGCAACCCAGCCATGGGGCATCACTTCTCTAAGCATTTTTCCCTATTCTTGATTTTATTTGTTTATATAAAGTTCATTGATCCTAAGGTAAAGAGTCAATTGTATAAGTTCACAGGGTTACAGAAGGATTCTGCACGCAAAACAGAGAAAAAGAGCTCACTAGCAAGAAAACGCCAGTAAAAGTCTATTTTGGGCGTTCAACGCCCAACAGAAGCATCCACTGGGCGTTGAACGCCAGTAAGGATCGCCATCTGGGCGTTGAACGCCAGAAAGAAGCTCTTTCTGGGCATTTAACGCCAGATTTACAGCGTTCTGGGCGTTCAGAAAAACGCCCAGTAACAAAGGACTTCCTGGCGTTCAACGCCAGAAATAAGCAGCAGCTGAGCATTGAACGCCCAGGAGAAGCAGCATTTGGGCGTTGAACGCCCAAAACATGCAGCGTTTGGGCGTTCAAATGCCAGGATGGTGGGGAGGAGATAAATTCGTTTTTTCTTCATATTTTTCATTTTAATCCCAATTTTCATGTTTCAATTCATGATTTCTTGCATAAACATGTTAAGAACCCTGATTTCTAAAATCCCTAATTTCTAAAAATCCTTCTTTAAAAATATTAAATGTATCTTAATCCATAAGCACAAATCTCTTTTTTCAATCCAACTCAACTCTTTTTCAAAATTTTCAAAACAAATCTCTCTCTTTTCATTCAAAAATCTTTTCAACTAAGCAATATCTTTTTCAAATCTCCATACTATCTTATTCAAAATTCCAAATCTATCTTTTTCAAATATCTTTCATATCTTTTCAATTTTAAATCATATCTTTTCTTATCATATTTTTTTCTAAAAATCATATCTTCTATCTTATCTTTCTCCCTATTTTTCGAAAATCCACCCCTCTCCCTTTAAATATGGGTTCGGCCTCCCTCCCCTCCTATCCACCATTGCACCTAGCTCTCCTTCTCCCCCTCTCCTTTCTTTTCTTTTTGCTTGAGGACAAGCAAACTTCTAAGTTTGGTGTGCTTATCCGTGATCACTAAGATCATGGCTCCTAAAGGAAAATAACCCACTCCAAGAGGCAAGAAAGAAAGCGTTCCAAAACCACTTTGGAATCAAGGGAAATTCTTAACTAAAGAACATTCAGACCATTATTATAAAATAATGGGTCTAAGATCAGTGATCCCGGAAGTTAGATTCGATCTGAAAGAAGACGAATATCCGGAGATCCAGGAGCAAATCCGAATCAGGAACTGGGAGATCCTAGCCAATCCTGAAACGAAAGTGGGAAGGAATATGGTCCAGGAGTTCTATGCTAATATGTGGCATACAGACAGGCAAAGACTATCTGGATCTGCTATCTATGACTATCGGACCTTGGTCAGAGGAAAGATTGTTCATACCCACCCTGACAAGATCAGGGAGATCTTAAAGCTACCTCAGCTGAAAGATGATCCAGACTCCTTCAATAAGAGAATGATGAGAACAGACAAGGGCCTGGATAAGATTCTAGAGGATATATGTATCCCTGGAGCCAGGTGGACCACCAGCACGAAGGGTGTTCCAAATCAACTCAAAAGAGAAGATCTCAAACCAGTCGCCAGAGGATGGCTGGATTTCATTGAGCATTCTCTGCTGCCCACTAGCAACCGTTCTGAAGTCACTATTAGAAGAGCAATGATGATCCATTGTATCATGATGGGAAAAGAAGTGGAAGTTCATCAACTGATTTCAACTGAATTTTACAAAATTGCAAACAAAAATTCCAAAGATGCCAGGTTGGCTTATCCAAGCTTGATTTCTATGCTCTGCAAGGACGCTGGAGTAAGGATGGGAATAACTGAGTATATCTCAATTGAGCGACCAATCACCAAAGCATCAATGGAAAAACAACAAGCACAGGATGACCCCATCAAGAAGAAAACACAGGAATTTCTCCCAGAAATCCCTCAATCTGAATACTGGGAGTATCTTGAAACATCAGTTACCAAGATGCAAGAAGCTATGGAACAAATAATGAAAGAATAGAAGGAACAAAGTAGCATTCTTTGCTATTTGATTAAAGAACAGGAGGAGCAAGGGCGCGACTTAAGGGAATTGAAGCGCCAGAAATTATCTCTTGAAGGACCAAGCACCCCGCAGATTAGGGGAACATCCACTCCCTAGAACAAAGGTTGTTAAATTCCAATTTTAGCCTTAACTCTGTGATAACTGTTCTTATTCTAGTTTTACCTTAGGAGTCATATAGTAGTAATTAGTATCTATATTTTTGATTTTATCTCCAATTAAGCTATAATTTAATTTTCTCATCATCATCAAACATGAATAAAATAGAAGAATTTCTTTAGAATAAGAGGCAATAATTTTCGAGTTTTTAATAAGAACATTCTAATTATTTACATGTGGTGGCAATGCTTTCTGTCTTCTGAATGAATGCTTGAACAGTGCATATGTCTTTTGAATTTGATGTTTAAGACTGTTAAATATGTTGGCTCTTGAAAGAATGATGAACATGAGACATGTTATTGATAATCTGAAAAATCATAAGAATGATTCTTGAAGCAAGAAAAAGCAGCAAAGAACAAAGCTTGCGAAAAAAAATAGAAAGAAAGAGAAAAAGCAAGGAGAAAATGCCAAAAGCTCTTAAAACCAAGAGGCAAGAGCAAAAAGCCAATAACCGTTAAAACCAAAAAGGCAAGGGTAAATAAAAAGGATCCCAAGGCTTTGAGCATCAGTGGATAGGAGGGCCTAAAGGAATAAAATCCCGGCCTAAGCGGCTAAACTAAGTTGTCCCTAACTATGTGCTTGTGGCGTGAAGGTGTCAAGTGAAAACTTGAGACTGAGCGGTTAAAGTCAAGGTCCAAGCAAAAAGAAGAGTGTGCTTAAGAACCCTGGAAACCTCTAATTGGGGACTTTAGCAAAGCTGAGTCACAATCTAAAAAGGTTCACCCAATTATGTGTCTGTGGCATTTATGTATCCGGTGGTAATACTGGAAAACAAAGTGCTTAGGGCCACGGCCAAGACTCATAAAGTAGCTGTGTTCAAGAATCAACATACTAAACTAGGAGAATCAATATCACTATCTGAATTCTGAGTTCCTGTAAGATGCCAATCACTCTGAGCTTCAATGGATAAAGTGAGATGCCAAAACTGTTCAGAAGCAAAAAGCTACTAGTCTCGCTCATCTAATTAGAATCTGAGCTTCACTCAAAAACTCTGAGATATTATTGCTTCTTAAATTATTTGTATTCTATTTTATTTATCTAGTTGCTTAAGGACAAGCAACAGTTTAAGTTTGGTGTTGTGATGAGCGGATATTTTATACGCTTTTTGGGGTTAATTTCATATAGTTTTTAGTGTGCTTTAGTTAGTTTTTAGTTTATTTTCAGTAGCTTTTAGGCAAAATTCATATTTCTGGACTTTACTATGAGTTTGTGTGTTTTTCTGTGATTTCAGGTATTTTCTGGCTGAAATCGAGGGAGCTGAGCAAAAATCTGATTCAGGCTGAAAAAGGACTGCTGATGTTGTTGGATTTTGACCTTCCTTCACTCAAAGTTGATTTTCTGGAGCTACAGAATTCCAAATGGCGCTCTTTTAATTGCGTTGGAAAGTAGACATCCAGGGCTTTCCAGCAATATATAATAGTTCATACTTTGCTCAAGGATAGACGATGTAAACTGGCGTTCAACGCCAGTTCCATGCTGCTGTCTGGCATCCAGTGCCAGAAACAAGTTAGGAGTTGGAGCTCAACGCCAGAATTGGATCCAAAGCTGGCATTGAATGCCCAAAACAGCCCTATGCACGTGATTAGCTTAAGTCTCAGCCCCAGCACACACCAAGTGGGCCCCAGAAGTGGATTTCTGCACCATCTATCATAGTTTGTTCATTTTCTGTAAACCTAGGTTACTAGTTTAGTATTTAAACAACTTTTAGAGGTTTATTTTCGCATCTCATGACATTTTAGATCTAAACTTTGTACCTTTTGACGGCATGAGTCTCTAAACTCCATTGTTGGGGGTGAGGAGCTCTGCTGTGCCTCGATGAGTTAATGCCAGTATTTCTGTTTTCTATTCAATCATGTTTGTTCCTATCTAAGAAATTCATTTGCGCCTTATTATGATGAATGTGATGATCTGTGACACTCATCACCATTCTCAACCTATGAACGTGGTCCTGACAACCACCTCTGTTCTACATTAGATTGAATGAATATCTCTTAGATTCTTTAATCGGAATCTCCGTGGTATAAGCTAGAATCCATTGGCAGCATCCTTGAGAATCCGGAAAGTCTAAACCTTGTCTGTGGTATTCCTAGTAGGATTCTGGGATTGGATGACTGTGACGAGCTTCAAACTCACGAGTGCTGGGCGTAGTGACAGGCGCAAAAGGATAGCGAATCCTATTCCGGTATGATCGAGAACCTACAGATGATTAGCCGTGCGGTGACAGCGCACCTGGACCATTTTCACTGAAAGGAAGGATGGTAGCCATTGACAACGGTGATCCTCCAACACACAGCTTGTCATAGGAGGGACGTGCATGCGTGAAGAAGAAGATAGAGAGAAAGCAGAGATTCAAAAGGCAAAGCATCTCCAAAACTCCAACATATTCTCATTTACTGCATAACAAGTAACCTTTAATTCATGCTCTCTTGTTCATTTGCAGGTCAATTGATAACCACTAATTAATATCCTGACTAAGAGTTGCAAGATAACCATAGCTTGCTTCAAGCCAACAATCTCCGTGGGATCGACCCTTACTCACGTAAGGTATTACTTGGATGACCCAGTGCACTTGCTGGTTAGTTGTGTGGAATTACATAGGTGAAGTAATTTTCGTGCACCATTTATATAAGTATGAGAAAATTAATGTTCCATAGTTGGTCAATTTATCCCATTCTTGTTATCACGGTTATACATGCTGCTACTTTCTGTGCTAAAAATTTATTGTTTCTTTGTCATATCTTTTGTTCTTCTCAGCAAGCCGCCCTGGAAATGCGATCTCTTTCGAAGGGCACGCTTGCAACGATCAAGGCAAAGCATATGCCATCGAAGGTTGACGAAGTGCATCAGATATAATTAATTCCTTCATGGTGTTCTTTTTGAGGTTACACTATACGGTATGATGTAGTTGAGAGTGCAATAACTCATTATGGTTCTAACACATACTGTTTTCTTATTGCAAACAGATTTATGTGCCGATGTGGACTGTCGGGCATTAGTACCTGATGATCATTGACAACGTAAGACGTAAGCTAATTTACTTAGATTCATTAGTTAATCCACAAGAGACCGAAGACAGACAAACGACGATGACTAAAGTGGTGAGAACACCTTTGATGTTGCTTATCTTTTTGCTTATACTCAGCCATGTTATTATTTCGTTAGCTGATTGGCCACTCATAATCAAGCTTCTATATTTCTGCATTTATTGTTCGTGAGCAGGCACTGTACCTTGAATCCATAACCCTCGGCCAAGCATGGCTATCATCAAATGATGGGGTGCGCCCAAGGTTCTCAACATACGACATCGAAGACGCTGATGTCCCGTAACAAGCTCGTGGATCGTATGCATCCTATTTTCTTATTAATTTACCCTACTTATATATTGAATCACATACATTAATTTTAATTCTAATTTGACTAACCCTACCCTTCTGTTCACTTAGTAGAAGGTGTATTTGTTCCTACTATGTCATAGTCTTTGTCCTATATACTAAAACAATCATCGTTCCTTTTTTTGGTCTTAATGTCATTATTTAATTGATCGCTCAGTTAACCGATTCCCAATTTTGGTGCAACATGGATTGCGGAGTATGTGTTTCACAATGGATTATACGGGGGGCACTTTGGAAGGATTATGATGTCCGGATAATTATCCTAACTCTTACAATAGTCCGAGCATAATGTACGTGCTTATCTTTTTTTATGAAATCTGCTTTTAAATAATTTACTTGCTGTGTTGCAGACAGTTAATGTTGCAACTCGGATGCAGCTTGCAATCGATTTGGTTTTAAAAGAACACAATGCAAATGCAAAGGCATTAGTTGCAAAAGCAATGTCTCACTGGCGCAGGAAGTCAATGGAAGCAACCCTCTGAGGAGGTGCCTCATATTTTGTTTTTTGGTGGTTAAATGTAAAATAAAGCATGATCGTTAATTTCTATTGCATTAATAGTGAGATGCATGTAAATTTTTTGTAATTACATATAAATGATGTCTGTATCACACTCACCAAGTAGCCTATTATACTAATGTTTTAAATGGCCTTTTTAACACTTTCATCGCGGTTTTACTTGGTGAAAGGTCGTCTAAATAGGTTCTAGGGTATAGTGTCATTTCTTATTTTGTGGCCTTCACCATTATCTTACTGGGTGAAAAGGTCTTCCACATAGGCTTTTCTATAGATTGTGAGTTCTGTATTTTGTGATCAAACAAAGAATACACTATTATGGTCATCATTACACCCACTGTCAATATTCTCAATTAGTTAACTTGTATAAGGTATGGCCATACTTAGCCACACTATTCTTTTTGGGTGGTGTTGTACTTATCTACTTGTGATTTTTGTGATGATAGAGTTTGTGCAGTTGCACCAAGCTTCCTTCTGTATTTACCTGAGTTTTTGTTATTAGAAAAATCTTCTATTTCAGGAACGTCCTGTATATGTTTGCTACAACATAAGAATGTCAAGTTTTCCACACTTATAGAATTTTCGTGCCATGCTTACAAGGTGAAAATGTGGTGGACTGAAGAATTGTGCTTTTTTCACTCTTGTTGAGAATATACATTCAACTATCAATTACAAATTCGCAGGCAGATTTATAAGATTTTTTTCAACAAGTTATCATGGCATCTTAATAAGATTATTAAGAAAATGTTAGTATTTTTGTAAGAAATTTATTGTGTCTTAGGCTCAGTACATTGGATCCGATATGTGTGTTTTATGCAGTTGTGGGCTTGCAGGGGTATAGATATTACTTAATATCACATAATAATTCATAAATTCAAGACATTTATTTTTAAAGAGGCGTTTGCTCTCATTAACCTATTCTTGAAAACTGATTTGAAATGTGTATGAATGTTATTTGGTTGGTAAAAACTCTTATATGAAAGACTGAAGAGAAAGGTCCCTATAATAATACAGCCATGTTCCACCTGCACGTATGACATAACTCTAGAACAACCCTTATTTCCATATTATGTATACTCTCCATAGTTATAATACAGTCATGTTCTTGTATCTGTAGTCCAGGAGATTGAAATTCTCACCATACAATAAATCGTCATCCACAACACATAATAATAGCAAATATCCAAATATAATGTCATTCCCGGTTCATTCAAGTGAATACTTTAACTGGAGACGACTTCTACTCGCATACCAACTTCCATATCTTCTAAGCAACCTCCGTAACTAATTCTTTAACATTCTGATAAGACAACACCAACATGGTAAAGGTACGTGGATGAGAAAAAAAAACCAAAATATTCGGGAGACTTGCAAGCTTGAACATAACATCTTTGCAATGGAACTATAAAACTACCATACCATAGCATCCACTAGATGCCACAAGAGAATGTCGTTGCTTTGTAGTAGATACCAACAATAAATTCACCGAAGAGCACCATTCTTTTCCACTAAAGACCCTAGACCAATTACATTCTGCAATTAATAAGTGTCATTACTCTGTGTATCTATAACTGTTTAGCGACTACAGGGGGACCTGAAATTCAATTAAAAACTTTGTAGAATAAGGCATTATAAAATTTGAAAATAATTAAGCTTGTGACTAATGCAACGACTTAACGAAGTAGCTTACAGACGAAAAGCAACCATATTTCATACCCTACAACAGCACTAAATCTCGCTTTCAAAGAGTTACCTCCAAAATCCACCTCAATTGGCTCACTACCAAGACTTGTCGAGGCACCATTGGGTCCGCTATGAATCACACCTGGGACGAAAGAAGGAGAATAGCACGGGACGAATGACATTGGTACACAGGTAGGTGTTGCATAAAAATGGTTTATGCATTGCCCACCCAAGAATATATTGCCTCCACCTTCGGAAGGTGCGAACTGCAACATGCTCGATTGAGTAGGGGTCATGCCTAATGGTGCACCTCGTTAGCTACAGCTAGATGTGACCTTCGGTCCCTAAAAACTAAAACACGAGTACCCAGAACCACAAACAATGAAGGCTAAATCATTCCTAACAATATTTTTAAAAAAATAATGTAATGTAACCTACATCTAAATTTTTCTCTACTCATAACACATCTAATACAGTTTTTGAAACCAATAAAAAATATAGTTGCAGTAGTCACCTCTTCGAAGGGGCCCTCCCTGCGTAATAACGTGGTTCGTTCCGTGGATTTTACATTGGCGAATAAAGACTCAACGAAAGCTGATGATGGTGCTTCTGATCCCGCTGGTACAACCTTCCCATTGTGGCCTGCACATGTTCTTCTTGTATGTCCGGAGACCCCACACTTAGTGCAACAACGCCTCTTCGGTTTAGGCTCCTTCTCGGAGGCACATAAATTGGCTTTTCTCCGCTTCGGTGCACCCTTTGTAGTTGCCATCGTAAGGTCTTTGACCCCATAGTTGTTGGCAAAACCTTGTTACCGTCCTTTTCCACACGGCGCCGTTGCAATATATCAACCAGGTTTGATATAGCATCCTATGCAAGCACAAAATCTTCAACCTCTTCGCAACCAAGTGTAACAACATGGGTCAAAGCTGAGTATAGTGCACTGTATCGAAGCAGTCTTGCCTGTTCTCTTGATCCATTCCCCATTTTCAACGTTGTACAGTCTTTTACAATCTTACACCAGCGCCTAAGGACAAGTTTTTCAGGAATTTCCTCCATACCCTCGTACTTCATGACACAAAATATATGGGAGCACGGTATGCCATCACTGTCCCACATCTTACACTCACACTCAATCTTTCGGTCATTCGAATCATACAAAACCTTCAATACCCGGTCCGGTCTACCCATTTTACTAAAGCTATACACAATGGTCGTGCTGATGCTCTCCCTTCCCTAAAACAATAGCGTTGCAACACCCTTGATTTGCTTCTTAACCTCCCTAAAAACAGCTCTTGTATACAGCTTCGACGCAGACAACTCTATTGCATCTAATCCAGTATTTAACACGGGTATGTAATAAGTGGAGTAAAATTGTGCAGTAACCTCATTGTTCTGATAATCTTTCACGACCCTATCCAAACTGTGAACCAGTTCAAGAATGCTATCTATTAACTTTAGGAACGCTTTAATGAAAGAATTGATTCCTTCACATCTTGACGTTGTCCTATATCCGGTGCAAAAGGTCCCCCTCAGATAGGCCATTGCCCAACTCTCTTTAATGTCATATGTCGATTGCACCATGTATTTTGGCCTAGACTGAGAGACTCGATTGAGGTCCTCCAATATCTCTCGAACTCGTCAACATCAAAGTTTTCATAGATAGCCTTTTTGAATACTTTCCGAAATTCAGCTTCCTTTACCCGTTGGACACAAATTTTCTCCAAATGCCATGCATATAGTCTGTGCTTGGTTGAAGGCATCACCTCTGTAACGGTAGTGCGCATTGCCTTATCTCCATCCGTCACAACAAGGTTCGGTGTTCTTTAACCCATAACATCCAAAAGGTTCAGTAGAACCCATCTGTAAGTGTGGACCTCCTCATCTTGAAGCAAGGCAAATCCAAAAATGCAAGTTTGCCTGTGATGATTTGTCCCAAAGAACACCACCAGAGGTTTCTTGTACTTGTTCCCACGGTACGTCGCGTCAAATGCAAGGACATCACCAAACAACTCATAATCGGATTTCATGATACTGTCCACCCAAAATAAGTTACCCAACCGATTATCTGCAGTCGTTGTGTATCTGGCGACTGACATAAGGTCCGCATTTGCCTTCCCCTCCAAGTAACTGATAGTTGCAGCCGCATCCCCATCCAAGATTCGTGCTCGCCATTGACTGTGAACATAGTTGTACAAATCCTTTTTTGTAAACCGAAGCATGCTATATCCACCGGATTGGCCTGCCATGTAAGCCATTATCTTCGAGACAGGGATTCCGAATTGCTTCATGCTATTCACTTGAGCCTTATCCTCGTCGCTCATTTTTTGATGACTTGGCAACAGGTTGCAAAACGCAGCTAGGGCCATGTCGTGGTTGTGTTCATCAATAATCTTTCGCACTCTCTACACATTATCATGGACATCATAGTATATTTTCAATTTCGCCTTGTAGTAAATGCGACTCTCCAGCCGCTCCTCCCTTACTTGTTCTGGCCGATCATAATGCTTGTCACTCCTCGTGCCCTGATGATGACAGAAGAAGTCCCGCCTCACCAAAACACTGTCAACCCGTCCCACATCCCCTTTGCAAACACCAAACCCCCTTGTCCAGGCAAACTCCTTGTAAGCATTGTAGGCCTCCTCATCAGAAGTGAAAACTGTATGCAAGAAGTCCTCAGCGGTAACTAACACAGGAACATTGTCGTGAACATCCCCCTGTGAGCGATGCAATTCTTTCTTCGATTCTGACTGACTTGTTCCCATGCCAAATAAGCTAGTACTGTCGTCGTCATTAGAGGACCCTAAAGAACCACACACACCCAACGACATCTCAAATGACTCTTCATCATTATCGCTTAAGTAAAGGTCAAAATCCATTTGGCCTGAAACTGCAAAACCAGCATATATAAAAGGAAATAAACAAAGCTGAGTAGCAATCACGAACTTACAAATAAAATTAGAATTAATAGAAACAGTGAAAACATAGAGAAAGCATTAAATATGCACTAATGAATGGGAGATCAAACGCCACTCAAATTCTTCTGCTCATACGATTAGGAATTCTAGATTAAAAATATAGTCCTAAGATACGAGGAAATGGTTTTTCCGAACTCCAATTTAATAATATGAGTCATAGCCATCAATATCCATGTCAATCGAAGTTAATTTCGCACAACTGAATCTCTCAAAAATAATCTACCGTTGGTTATCATGTGTGGCATCCTCATAAAGCTTTAGTTTGAAAAATTAAAATTGTAACTTACAATTTTTTTCTCAGTTTACATGAATACAATTATATCAATATATTTATACATATATTTAAACTTTTTAACATAACAGCTTAAATTAAAACACTAATAATTTATGGAATATCATTAAATTAAATAAACGAATATACCTAATTCTTCTTTCGAGTTTGCAATGTTTTCACCTTTGCTTCCAAAAGGTTTCAACTGCTTTCAGTACGACGTTTGCTAGTTCCTTAACTTTAGGGTGTGAACATTAATTATTACAATGATACTGTGTTTTATTATGTTTAAATTTGTCAAAATCCTATTCCAACCGTTATATTTAAAGTAAAACATTTGAAGTAATTGTGAGGTAGAGTTATTATTTTTTTGTTGGTTAAAAGATAGAGTTATTAGGTTAAGTGAAGGAGATGACAGATAGTAATTATGGGAGACAAAAGAATTCAGATGTGTAATTAAAGAATACAATAAGAGAGATTCATACCAGTGTTCACGAGTTTCGCAGTTCGTGCAATTGCTAATTACCTCCCAAAAACTGACATCACCATAAATATCACAAGGTTGAATCTGCATAGATATAATAAATGCAAACATATCAAAAATGACTGAATAGCAACTAATATTATAACTTGGAGAAGTAAGAAGCAAGGATAGTTGCAGAAGGCAAAAGCTGAGTATTGTTAAATTCAGTTTTAACAGCTTGCGCTTAATACTAAAAGTTGTAACTTCCAGCAACCAATTTACTTTAAAGAAAAGAATATCATTAACTAACAGAGAAGTACAAATCAAGAAAATTTAAAAAACAATTATGGTGAAGAAACACAAAAAAATAAGAGGTCCTTAAGGTGTAACTTTTACGGGCAGCCAATGCATGAGGCTCTCACTTGGCACACATCTACAGTTTTGTTGGAGAGATACAATTTTTTGAAGGAAATGGTGGTACACAGTTGCACATAATATACTCATATTTTGTGTCTCTTCAGGAAGTTCAAACACGAATTTTTTATGTTGGACACAAATTTTTAATCTATTTTTACCTTTAATATTTTGTCAATTCTCCAAATCTACCCTCCTTCCCCTAACCGTTCCCTTTTTCTCCTTCACTCTCACCAAGAGGCTGTCTTTTGCTTCTCTCCCATGACAACAACTCTCTCTCTTCCTCCCTCCATCCCTCCCTCCCCTATTTTTTTTATAATAATCTATATCTGGGTTATGTTACTTCTATATTTGAGTTATTGAAAATATCGGTAGTGACTATGTCAATCTTAAAAGAAAAGTAACAAATTGAAGTGGGGATAGTGCATGTGGTGTTATTGTGATATGGTATTCATGATGGAAAAAGAAGAATGATATTCATATTTTAATTTAATTGTAATTTGTGTCTTGTGTTATGTATTATTACCAAACAAACCAAAAAAATTTATATGTATTCAAATGTCTATGTCTATTTAAATATAATGTCTATGTCTTATTTTCTTCCACCCACTAATCAAACACAGTCATATAGAACCCAAGTTCTTGGGTTGCCAAGAGATGCCAGAACCTTAGAACCTTGTAACAAAAAAATAACTATATACTAATATTTAGTACTAGTAAAAGCCATCTAATAATCATGGGGTTTTAAAGGACAATAAGAAATGTATATGCTATGAATTATAAAACAGTAATTTCCACTGAGAACAATTGAAATGGAACTCAAGATACAAGACAATTGGTGGAGCTTTTCTTGTTCAGTGAAGCCAAAACACATACAGAAGATGGGCATGGAATATGTTATCATGACATGAAATCAAACTGGTGATTGATATTGTTATGGGAAGTTTTTTCTGAGAAGAATTATTAACTAGCACACAAGCAAAATATAATAGGGACAATATTGTTTCTGGTAAGATTATATGTTTGTAAGTGATTAGTGGCAACAAGACACTCAGGATTTTTGAGAATGTGAGTTTTTTATGAAACGGGAAGAAGATAGTGTGGAAAAGCGGCCAAATGCAATGAAAATGGGAACACTTTAATATAAAGCAAGTACATTTTTACGCCGTTAGATTTCTACTTATTTAACTTAGTCCCTAACCATATAGTTCAAAGGGGGGCAAGATGCATTTTTCTAAAGTCCAGTTAATTTGATATGTGCTCTAGTTAGCTCGATAGAGTGGCAGGTGAAATCCATCAATTTGTATAGTTCGAATTGTATGTTTTCTAAATTCTAATTGAAAGTGCAAAAGTTCAACAATTCAACAAGAGATCAAGAAGCATATTTCTAAATGTTCCAGTTATGTTAAGTAAAAAAAATCAGCAAAACTTTGGCTACACATATCCAATATATTCCCTTTCACATCACACCTGTTCTACCAAAGAATATTAATGAATTTCTGTATAAGAATTCCATAAATGATGTGTAGTTAATTTGCAATGCAAACACGAAAAACATAATTATGGCATCATGCATTATGCAACACATAACAGTGCACTATCTTATGTGAATTTGCAATGCAATGAGAAATAAGGCAAAATACCAGTGATTGTGGACTGCCGATGAGAAATCGAAGCAGAAGGAGATGATGACTCCAAGTTCCGATCAGGCCTCCAGAGTCAAGAGCTCGATTACGATTTCACTACTGCTTTGGGATGACGCAGTTACACAAAGAAGCTTCTGCTCACCACGTCTCAACGTAATCCAGCCCACCTCTACCTGTTCCACTCAGAGAAGCCCCCTGTGTCCACTGCCATCGAGTACACTCCTATGTTTATCCGTCGAACTGGTCGTGGAGGTGCAAAATCCTCTCACGTTACTCACACTCTCACAGGTAGGTTGAAGATCCGGTGATAGTAGCTCAATTGTAGTTGTTCCAAGTCTTCTTTTTTAACATTATCAATGGATTTTTTAACCCTACCCATCCCCAACACCCACCCAACCCGAAACCAGATCTACTATTGATTCTATCATTCAAAAAAGTCTTGCTAGCCCATAAATACAAACGGAGTTTCTTCCCTAAAAATTGTCAAGCCGAGCCACAATGGAAGGTGTAAACGCCGCTGTCCGTAAGCCTCAGCCTGCATCTAGGAGAATTCCCACATAAGACACGCGTCACTAGATCTCCAATAGTAAAAGAATCTCTATAAAATAACATCTGTACCATAGTATGTACCTTTTTATTAAAATATTTTTTTCTTAATAATGGTTTCAAGTCTATTGTCACCGAAATAGAGGGAGTGAGGGTGAAAAACAGATTCAGAGGGAAGGGAGATCTCATTGTTGAAACCCTAGGTTCACTGTGACTATCGTCACCGTCGTCGCATCCATAGGTCATCTCCACCCTCCAAATCGGCGCCTCCGCATCTTCCTCCACCTCCTCCCCTCCCGTTTTCCAATCTCCACAACCTCCACATCGACAAGCGCCTCTCCATTCCCCTTCCCTTCTCTCTTCCCATTCCCGCTGGAAGGCGCTCTCTCAAGGTGCATTGCGTTACTGCTCGCATCCCGATTTGCTCTGCTTATCCGATGTCGGCTTGGATGCACTCGGCGAAGGCCTTCCAAGGCTCGAGAGCTTGAGATTGATCTGGTGCTCTAACATCTCTAGCAACGGTTTGAAATCCCTTGCTTACAAATGCCGGTAATTCAATTTTGCTTAGCAATTTTGATTTCGTATTCTATTTCCTGATTAAAAATTTTGATATGCTACAATGGACATTCGGTTTTTTGTTTATTTTTATGGTTTCATGAATGTATGTTTTGTAGGAAGTGGAATTGCTCGAGATGAACTTGAATTGGTGGGAGAAAGATACGGTACATTGCATATTTGTGATTTGTGATTTGAATTTGTTGGATTTTTTATTCCTCCGGATGGATCTTTCAAGTTCACTCAATGGAAAAATGAAGGAAAAAATTGCATTTATTGTTTTCATGTATTTTTGGACTTAGGTTTTCTGTGCATAGAAAGTGGTACTTTACTATTTTTGCTTCAGCTTCATGCTCATTTATTTAGTTTTGCTTTGATTAAAAATTAAAAATATAATTTTGTTGTTGTTGATTCTAGAAGGCAGATGAGTGAGTTTTGAGCTATTGAAGAAGATGCAAGGAAGTGAGGGAAGAACCTAAATATGGCATCTGTTGGTATGGCACCAACATCAGGCGTGAGAGAATCAGGTGGCGGCGTTGATAGATTGCCGGAAGAGATGAACGATATGAAAATTAGGGATGATAAGGTATGCCAGTACACTCTGTTAATTTCTTGGCACAATATCCCTTTTCTTGTTGTGTTTTGTGTTTTTAAGTTTCAGAGTTTAGTTCTTTATGGTTTGGTTCATCTTGCAGGAAATGGAAGCTACAGTTGTTGATGGCAATGGAATGGAGACCGGCCATATCATTGTAACTACTATTGGTGGTAAAAATGGTCAACCAAAGCAGGTACATCTTCTCCTTCTATCTTTTTCCCCTGATATATCTATGGAATGCTTTAAATAATCTAGCTGATAACTAGTTTATTGTCTCACTTGTTGTGTTGACATGGTGCTTGGATGATGTAGGCTAGTATATAAACAATTTAATTCATTTGGGGACCTTATTTTTTTGAATATGTTCGTTTCCCCTCTCTTGTCTTTTATAGATGTAATATAGTATATCTAGTCCCTTTGTTGCAAACTTTCTTCTAGTTTACTTTTCTGTTTTTACTGCAGGGGTGCAAATGCTTGTATCTTGATATTGATGATGATAGGAAGGAAGTTGGTACAACAGGTAATTATTTTGGTTAGCAGTGGCCCAATTCTTTAGTTGTATGTATAACATTTTTTAGCAGTGGTTAACAAATTAGTTGTATGTATAACATTTTTTATATTGAAAGTGCATTAAAAATTATATATATAACTTCTATCTACAACAATAGGGAAAAAGTTGGAAAACAATAAATGTACACTATTTTCGTTGTATATATGGATGTCAAATAATTAAGAGAAGCACGTGTCTTTTTATTCAAGAAACAAGTATATCATCATTATTCAATAGAGCATGATGAATTGAATTGAAGGACATTAATGGCAAGGAGAATGGCAGTAACACATGCAGATCTTGAACCAAGAAGAAGCAGAACAGATTTAAATAGCAAAACTGGTGCATTTCTTATGGTTCTTACAATTTTATTAGGCCTCTTGTGTTTCATCTTGTGTCTCATTGCAGAAGCCACACGTTCTCAGGTTCAATTTCTTTTAACTTTTACTTCATTTATTTGCATATTATTACATATATTTATGCTATTTGCTGCATGATATTTTTTTCATTTTTAAAATAACTATTGTTTTTGGTAGACTAGATAAATTTGATTTTTTTTTTGCTCAACATTTTTATATACTGCAAATTAAGGATTGGGATTCTATACTCAACTTCATTGAGAAGTCATAAAAGAATGCTGGGAGAAAAATATAGGTTGTGGTATGCCCTCTCACTGCATCTTACATAGGTATGATGAGCTATTGTTTTTTACATTTTTATTCACTATTTATTACTGGGTTCTTATAGGAGAGTCCTTCGATCAGTCCACTTACATAGTACATGAAGATCAACCATGGGAAGATCTCAACATTCTTTCAACAGAAGCAGGCAAGGTTTATTGTTTTGGTGGTCAAACAGATTCTTTTGCATTATTTGAGTGTGATCAATTTTGTTCGTTTACTTTTTTCTCTCTTGTCTTATACACATGGGTTAAACATTATATAAGGTAGATATCCCCATAATTGTTTTTTTGTACAGTGGATCATTCTGGCTTGTTTTTATAATTACATTGAACTACTATTGTCAAATATCTTTGTTGCAGATAAATCAAAATTTGGAAGCCATACTAAGAATTCCCAAGAACTCTCTGTTTCCACTTCAGGCAAGCTAACCAAAGATGAATATCATCAATTTGACAGGGAAGATGTTAGAACCTCTCTTGGTTACTTGTGTCAAGGGACTGAAATATATTGAGAAAGAAACAAAACAAGAGAGACTTCTCTTATCAGACTCTTTTCTGAAAATTTAGTTTATGATTCATATGCCAGATGCATGCCAATTGTTGAAAACCATAAGAGTTTATTGATATATGATAAGAATGGTCAATCATTAAGAGATTACTTTTCATATGATAATGTTCCTAGTGCAGAAATTTTATTTGATAATGCACCTTTTTAGATGATAATGTTTAAATTTGTATTATGCTTTATTACTTTTCAAGAGAAATTTGTATATAAATATTTTGAATTTAATAAAATATTTCATTTTGTAGTATTTAATTTTAGTATATTTATATTATGTACAATAATAATAACCGTTGGTAAAAAATAATTTGAAATTTTAGAAAAAGGATAGGTTGTTATTTCTAAAAGATTGAGTATAATTAAAAAAGTCTCAAGATTTTAGTGGCAATAATAATGGCGGCTAAAAGTAAATAATATTACAATTTTAGAATTATTTTTAGTGGTCATATTAATTGTCAGTAAATTGGGTTTTGGCGGCAATAGTAATGACTACTAAAAGTGAATCCCTTACAATCTTAGAATTACTTTTGGTAGCCATATAAATTGCCAAGAAAATGGCCACTAAAAGTTATATACTTCTTGCGGCCATTAAAAAGGTCTTTACCGGCTAATACTATAATTGCCGCTAAAATCTTTTAGCGACAAAGCATAAGACGGCTAATGTCTAATTGTTGGTAAATGTATTAGCAGCTATTTTTATTGCCACTAAAAGCAAAATAAATAGCCGCTAAAAGTGATTTTTCTACTAGTGGATGAAGAGAGAAAGAAGTATAAATTGAAGAGAATGTGTGTGTGTGTCGTGTTGAAGAGAGAAGGAAGAAGAGATGATGGATTGTGGGAAGTGAAGTCTAGGGTTAGGGGTGAGTTTGGGGTTCTTCGCAGACACAATGAATACAAAAGGGTTCTTTGAAGAGTTTAGGGTTTCTTGAAGGAGAAAGATAGGGTTTCGAAGAGGGTAACTCATCATATCCTTTTTTAAAAGTTTTTTTTGGGACCTTTTGGTCACGCTTTTGAAGCGTGGCAAAAGAGTTATAAGAAACAGCTACACTTTAAAAACATCACTATAACGAAATCATATCGCCACACTTTAAAAGCGTCACTATTTTGTTTATTTTGTCATGCTTCTCTATGGCCACGCTTTTGAAGCGTGGCAAAATAAACATGGTCAAATCTCTAATCAATTGCCACTCTCATACATGGCCATTAACCCATGTCGCCACGCTTTTGAAGCGTAACAAGAAAATACATGCTCAAATCTCTAATCAATCGCCACCCTCATAAAAGCGTTGACCTTTGTTGGTCACGCTTTTAAAGCATAACAAGAAAAAAAGGCAGCCAAATGCCGTTACCTGCTGGCCAAGTGAAAATTAAGAAACGAACCTAACTACCATCAGTTATGATTTACGATTATGAGTAGTTCTCCTTATTAGATCAAGCTATATATTCAACAACGTTATCTCAAAATAATACTAAAATAGTCCTGGGTCACCGAAACTTATAATAAAAAACAGAAATCTCAAACACGCTATATATACATACACATACATTTATACATATATGCTATAGTGGTACGTTATGTATGATTACAATAATTAATAGTAACAACTACCAGCCAGAACACTATTATAATAATAACCTAATTGAAGAGTATGTAAGTGATGTATATGGTTTTGTGTGAGTCAAGCACACGAAATACGAATAGGAGTGGGCGTAGTAAACCTTTCGGAAGCTGACTTTCTAACCAAGGAACTTATCTCCGGCGAAAGTCCACCCATCTCAAACTCTGGAAGTTCCGGTATAGTTGACAGAACCGCTTGATCATACTTATCATAAACCACGTACAAACGTTCTTTCGAGTATTTCTCTTCTAGATCTGCCATTTCGAGTTTGTTGTGACCATCACTACCACAAATCCTGAATTTATTATTGCTGCTGCTGGACTTGAAAACAAAGCGAAGGAGTTTCTGGAAGGTTCGTGAGATCTTGAACGACTTATTGTTGGATGATGATGAAGGTGGTGGTTGCTGGTGAAAACGGCGACGGTGGTCTGTTAAATGAGGCATGGAAAGGGTTCTTGGGGAACTGGCTATGGCAGAGTCGATTTGGCGCTTGAAGGAGTGAAGCTCGTAGGAGTCATAGAGTGTGCTTCCACAGTCCCAAACGCTTTTGTTGCTGGGCCAAGATGAACTCCTTCCCTTTGAAAATCGATGTTGATCTTCTTGTTTAGATTTCTCCATATATATGTATATACATGCATGCGCGCGCGCTCTCAAGTGTTGCTGTGTATGTTGTTAATTAGTAATAGGGAGGACTGAAATGTAAAGCTATATAGGAGAAGGTTTGAAAGAGATAGAGAAGAGGGTGAGTCTTCGTCTCTTTTTGTTATGCATGGTTGGTGGGCGTGGGATCAAACTCGTTACTTTGTTATTTATTAATGACTTGTGACTTGAACGCGGCCACAACACGTACTCATTACCATTAAATCCGTGAGGAAACTACTTCTAATCTAATCTAATTGCTGCAGCATGTGCTGCCCCTGTTATTGTTGCTACCTGTTGGATCCATATTGGGCAAGCATGTATTTCGTTACAGATCAGCTTAAAAATAAAAAAAAAAAGAAGCAGCAATCTTCATATCCCGTATTAGTTAAGCTAAGTCTATGGTGTGAATTGATCATAAATATATACATGCATGTAGATAAAAAAGTATTTTTCAGAATATATTGAAGTGGAAAAAGAAAGGATAGTGGGACGTGGTGGAATAATATAAGTGGTCCCTTCCTTTATGATCATGGGACTCCCTTGATTTCCTGTGGATTGTAATTACCATATCACTCGCATATATCCAGATAAGGAAGTCTAGAAAATTAATTTTATATGCGGTCAAGCAATTAATTTTTTAAAAAAATTTACTCAATTTATTTCTCTTTTATTATTTTTTTCGTTTTTTCTTGTTTTTTGTCTCTTTTTCTGTGTTGCTTTTTCGTCCACACCGCCTCTCTCTTCGGACGGTCTCTCTTTTTCTTTTTTTCTTATCACCTTTAAAAGTCAGAAATTATTTTTCATATAAAATATTCAATGGTGTATTTACTCAATATTAGAGAGGGAGGTGTTTTGCCGCGTTGTGGGTGTCAGTTCAACACGCAAAAAACGTGATGACAAGACTAGTTGGAGGCGCGGCAGTTTCCAGCAACATGCAGCGGGCGTGGTAAAGATGGCGGACAAATACGGGTGGCAATACGCAAGAGGACGTGTTGCCTCTAAATCCTGATAGCGTTGCAGATTTTTGCTTGATTCCAAGGATGCAGCAGCAACACGGGAGAGGCGTGTTGTAGGTAGTTTGCATGCAGGGATAACCCCTACCCCGGTAACTAGCGACTCTCATTCAAGTTCTATAAATTGAGTTTTTTGGTTCTTGGTATAATGCATCTAAAGTGTGTGGTGTGTGTGATACTGAAAAAGAAGAAGAATTATATAAGTGTATTATACTGAGAGTTAGGATTTTATTTAGGTGTGTTTAAAGAAAACAATTTTATAAAAAAATTATTAGTTTGTAGTGATTAAAAAAATGGTACGTAATTATACGTCACCCGAAGAACACATCATCAATTATTTATATCATCCAATTTATGTAAGTTGATAAATTTTATTATTTTATATATTTAAATAAAAAATTTATTTATATTTATTTATTTTTGAAAATTAATATTATTTAGATTTTTATTTTTGAATATAAATATTATTAAATATTTTATATATTTTCAAAAACAGATATTATTTATATTTATGTAGCTATTTTAGAAAATAAATAATAGTGATATTTATTTATTTTCGAAAATAAATATTATTTGTATTTATTTATTTTCAAAAATTAATATTATTTAGATTTTTTATTTTTGAATATAAATATTATTAAATATTTTATATATTTTTGAAAACAAATATTATTTATATTATTTATTTTCGAAAATAAATATTATTTATATTTTTTATTTTCAAAAATAAAAATTATTTAGATTTTTTTATTTTTGAATATAAATATTATTAAATAATTTATATATTTTCAAAAATAAATATTATTTATATTTATTTATTTTTTAATATAATATATTTATTTAAAATATTTAAATAAGTAAATATTTTTTATTTATGATTAGAAATAACAATGTTACCTTTATGCAAATTATTATTATAAATATTTATTTCTATTTATCTTTATTTATTTAAACTAATATTTAGTGAATAAATTTTGTTGAGCCAGCCAAATAAGAATTTGATGGTTCGTAAACTGGATCCACCGCAGACGTGGAATCCGATTGTCGAAAACTACTTACGCTCAACGGGATTCTACCTCGTCTCTAGGATTGGATTCATAAAAGGATTTTACCTCTTGTTAGCTGCTTTGGTGGAAAGGTGGAGGCCAGAAACTCATACCTTTGTATTGCAGGTGGGTGAGGTTACTGTTACACTCGAAGATGTGGCTCATATATTTGGCCTATCCATTGATGGAGAGACTATGAGCGGCTGGACAGATAGTAGTAGCGACTTCCTATAAAGTCAGAGCATCGCTATATTCGGTCGCAAACCGGTTGTCAGTAGTTCTTTGAAATCTTATATAAAGCTGGGTTGGGTTCGGGTATCAGAGACGCAGAGCAATTAGACACCGAGGAGTTTATTAAGAGATACGTCAAATGCCAAATTTTCTGTTTGTTGGATTCAACCCTATTCACAGATAAGTTGACTGCATATGCAGCATGCCAAGTATCTACCGTTGCTTTGCGATTTCGAGCGGATCCATACTTATAGTTGGGGGTCAGCATGTCTCGCGCATCTTTACAGGGCACTATGCCGTGCATCACAGTTTGATACTAAGGAGATGGATGACCCTCTTAAGTTGTTGTTTGTTTGGCATGGGAGCAACTGCGGTGTATTGCGCCCATACCCAGACAGTCCCTTCCACCGACTGTGATACCAGTTACCATGAGGTAACAGTTCCTATTTTAGTCCTGCATTATATTGACGATGCATATTTGATTGACGGTAACTTTTTTTTAATTTTTTTAATGAATCATGTTTCAAGTGGAATCATTCCTATCGGAGCAAGGCGTGGTTATCAAAGACCGTAGCGATTTTTAGGCATGAAATAGACTATATGGACGAGGTAAATATTTAGAGTTTGTATGATTCCCCCAAACATTAATATTAGGGTTCTAATTTTCTAATAATATGTGGCATTTTGTGTGGCGGTCGTACGAATGGTTCATCATACCTGACAAGTTACATGGACACCTTGAGGTGTGTGACATCGTTGCTCCGTTATTGTCATTCGAGTGTGTCGAATAGCATCCTGCGAACCGAGTGATGCGTCAACTATATTTCCAACACGTTTTATATTTGCCTCTATCTGCTGTTGTGCAAATACAGAGTAAGTAAATCTGGCACGCTTGCATTCGTGAGTCTCAGCATTCTCCCACGTAAATAGTTCGTTTAATCGATGATACGTTGCTCAGACGAGGGCCAACACAAGAAGGTTTCGGGCACCCTTCAACACTGAATTAATGCACTCCACAAGGTTCGTCATCACATGGCCCCATTGATGACCCTCATCAAATGCCAATACCCAGTGTCTAAGTCCAATGGCATTGCACCACCGGGCATATGCCTTGCCTCAGGGGCGGTGCTAGGTACAAGGAAAGGGGGGCAATGGCCCCCCCTAATTTTAATTTTTTACATGTAAATTATATGTAAATTTTAGTTTAGCCCCCCTTAAAATTTTATTTTAGTCTTATTTTATTGTGTAAATATTTTTTACCCCCCTCTAATATTTCTTCTAGCTCTGCCCCTGCCTCGCCTCGCTCTTCCAACCTCTTATAGTTGATGTACTCCTCCACCATCCTTGAATACCCTATGTTGACAACAAGTTTTTGCAGGTGCGGTACTTTGAATACCCATAAGAAGTTGCTACCGATGTGCCTTATACAAAATATCCACCATGCTCACGGAGGTTGCCAATCACCACCGGAACGGTTTATTGCTGCGTGGATTGACTCATGTCGGTCTGAGATCATACCCACATCGTCTTTTCTAACAACATATCTTCATTGATGGTGCACGAAATTGACTCTGCAATATTCACACAGATAGACCGACAAGTGCACTGGGTCGTCCAAGTAATACCTCAGGTGAATGAGGGTCGATCCCATGGAGATTGTTGGTTTGAACAAGCAATGGCTATCTTGTAGATCTTAGTCAGGTGGATAGAAAATATATTTATTGTGGAAAAACGCATAAAAACAAAATAAATAAAGTATTACTGGATAGATGTGAAATCAATTGATAAGAAAACGGTTGAGGCTTCGGAGATGCTTCTTCCTTCTGGATCAACTTTTCTCACTGTCTACTTCAACTTCTGATGATTCATTCCATGGTAGGCTATAAGTGATTAACAACAGGTCAGTGGTCATTAATCTCCTCTGCTTCAGATCAAACGCTAGGTCAGTGGTCATCCAATCTGAACGGGGGTGAAGCTTCTGTAGTCCATTCCCTTGGTGATCCTACTCAAAGCTCCACAGACAAGGTCGGATTTTCCGTATCAGAGAATGTTGCTTTCTGATTCTAGCCTATACCACAAAGGCCCTAATCGCCGCATACCTCAGCTGAACTAATGTCTCCAAGTCCCCAACGAAGTTGTAGATTAGCCGTCTAAGAGATATATAATCAAGCTTGTGGTTTAGTACTATCCTGTCAAGGACTGGCAAGAACCCATGTAGACGGTCAAGTTACACTCCCAATTCATTAGGATGAAGAACGAAGATACATCTTAGAATGGAATCAAGCATAGATTAAAATAGAATAATGATATTATTAATTCATAAGAATAAATAGAGATCCTAACCTTAACCTAGGAGGTTAGTGACTCATATTTATAGAAAGTAATAATGTATTTGAAAATATGGTATAAGGTCCTGAACAAGGGTGATCCTTGTTCTATAGATACTAATCTAATAACTAAGAAGTACAAAAGATATGATAGAATAAACTAGAGGTGCGAAATCCATCTTTGGGCCCACTTTGGTTGAGTACTTGGGCTGAGCTTGGCGTCCACTTTGAGGAATGGGAGGTGAATGATGCCAGGGCATTTTGGCCAGTTTCACTGACCTTTTCTTTACTGTTTTTAGGTTAGTTTCATGCATTTCTGTAGGAAATAAGCTAGTTTTGGGTAAATATTCACTTATGCCTTGACTCAAGCATACATTGTGCATTTCACACAATTTCATGAGGATTTTGCATAAGTTTAGTGACAAATATTATGTTGCATTACTCATGACTTGGACTAGAGCTTTGATGCACTTTGTTGCTTGATTTCAGGACCAAAAGGAAGCAAGAAAAGGGGAGGTAACTTGCAAGATTAATGAGAAAAGTGATTGCCAATAACACTCTCAAAAAGCCATCAATGCCCACGTTAGAGAGTCACGTTAACCAAGTTAACGTGAACTCTAACGTGGAGAAAAGAAGTTGAGCCAACGTTAGTGACACTCAACATTGTCACTAACGTTGGCAATTACTCATAAGTGGCCACGTTAGAAGCCACGTTAACCTAGTTAACGTGGCCTCAAACGTTAAGGGGGGGAAGAGAAGCCAACGTTAGTGACACTCAACATTGTCACTAACGTTGGCCTATGGTGCAAAGTACCACGTTAACTCCCACGTTAACTTGGTTAACGTGGGAACTAACGTAGAGGATGAAGAGTTGTCGACAACGTTAGTGACACTCAACATTGTCACTAACGTTGAAGCAACCACACAACCCCCAAGAGTCACGTTAACTTCCACGTTAACCTGGTTAACGTGGAAGCTAACGATGAGAAATGAAGGATGATCCAACGTTAGTGACACTCAACATTGTCACTAACGTTGGGATGGCTAAAAGATGGCCACGTTAGAAGCCACGTTAACCTAGTTAACGTGGACTCCAACGTGAGACCTAGGGGCACATTGGAACGTTAGAGACAATGTTGAATGTCACTAACGTTCTCGAATGATGGCAAAGGCCACGTTAGAAGCCACGTTAACCTAGTTAACGTGAGCTTTAACGTGAAGCAAGAAGGGGCACACTGGAACGTTAGTGACAATGTTGAGTATCACTAACGTTCTCGAAGGTTGACAAGGCAACGTTAAGAGCCACGTTAACCTAGTTAACGTGGGTTTTAACGTGAGGTAAAGGGGTGCATTGGAACGTTAGTGACAATGTTAAGTGTCACTAATGTTCCCGAACTTAGACATTCACTAAATGATTAACACTCCTTACGCCCTAAGTTTAAGTCTCTGCCCACTTCACACTTTCTCTCTGCAAGTAAAGCCAAGCCCAAATAAAGAAAGGAACTGCTTCAAACTCAAGATCTAAAGGCCCAAGACTTGAAGAGTAAACTAGAAGCTGAGAAGAGTAGTATATATAGGAATAGCTTTGAATTGTAAAGGAGTTCTGAAAGCTGGGAAAAAGGAGAATTACTCTCTGTATTTTACTTTCTTTGCAATTTCTAGTTTTATGATGTATTCTCCATCTTTGTTTTCATTTTCAAGAGCTATGAACAACTAAACCCCTTTCATTGGGTTAGGGAGCTCTGTTGTAATTTGATGGATCAATACTAATCTTCATCATTCTTCTTCTATCTTTCCTCTTGATTTTACTTGAAAGCTTTCGATCTTCATCCAATTGAGTAGTTATCTTGGAAGAGAAGATATTCAAACTTGGATCTCTTTTGAACCTTGGAAGAGGAATGAAGAGATCAAGCTAGAAATGCTTTCTCATGCTGGACCAAATTGGGTTTGGATGGGTATGTGACTATAACCCTCTCAATACTTGGTTTGGGAAATGCATGTGGTATAATCAGTGACCATACTTCATCTCTTCTCATGAGCAATTGACCAAGAAATTGGCTATTGATCAAGATTTGAGAGATTGAATTGCAAGAAATTGTAATTCAATCACTTAAGATTGCCAAGGAGATCAATGAGTGCATTGATTGAGGAAGAGATGAAAATGAACTTGATCCGGAGAATTACAACATCTCCTAAGCCCAATGAACTCCCCATCTCTGATCTTACCCATTCTCTTTAATTTCTGTCATTTACTTTTATGAGCAAATCCCCCATTCCCATTTACAATTCTGTAATTTATTTTCAGTCATTTACTTCCAGTCCTTTAATTCTAGCATTTACTTTTCTGTTATTTACATTCCCGCCATTTTATTTTCTGCAACTCTCAACCCAAATCCTGGATTCGCTCAACTAGAACATTCTTCTAATTAAAGTTGCTTGATCAATCAATCCCTGTGGGATTCGACCTCACTCTATTGTGAGTTTTTACTTGACGACAACTTCGGTACACTTGCCGAAGGGAGATTTGTTGAGAGACAAGTTTTCCGTGCATCAAGTTTATGGCGCCGTTGCCGGGGATTGATTGTGCATCAACAATGATTAGATTGGAAGATCACTAGATTGAGCATTTTATTTTGTGAATTTCATTTTCTGTTTGAGTGATTTACTTTTTGTTTTAGTAAACTTCTTCCCTTCTCCCTCTACTCTTTTGTTTTTCTTTGTTATTTTCAATTCTGTTTGCTAACGCACTAACTGTTTGATATATTGCATCACCCACAACTAACAGCAATTCTAACACAAATACTGTCTGCACCTATTTTCTCTACTTGTACTTGTTGGTTGTATGACAGGGAGAAGAAGCGGGGCTTCAACTTCCTTTGATTTTGAATCGGAGAGAACCTTCCTTAGACTAAGGAGGGAGGCAAAAGAAAAACGAGTAGCTGGTGCTGAAGAAGAGGAGGAACAGTTTGAGGAATACTTTGAACCAAACATGGAAGAAAACATGGAAAATCATCATGAAGAAGAGACTCACAACCATGGCAGAGGAGGTGGAGCAAATCATGCTGGGGAGGATAGAAGAGTTTTGGGCTCTTACATTAATCCAAACCCAAGCAATTGTGGAAGTAGCATCCAAAAGCCAACAATCCATGCCAACAACTTTGAACTTAAACCACAGCTCATCACCCTTGTTCAGAACAACTTTTCGTTTGGAGGAGGTGTTCAAGAAGACCCCAATCAACATTTGACCACCTTCCTGAGAATATGTGACACAGTGAAATCTAATGGTGTTCATCCTGACGCCTATAGACTGCTCTTATTTCCCTTCTCACTCAGAGACAAGGCAGCCAAGTGGCTGGAATCCTTCCCAAGGGAGAGCTTGACAACTTGGGAGGATGTGGTGAACAAATTCTTAGCAAGATTCTACCCTCCTCAACGAATCAATAGGCTGAGAGCTGAGGTTCAAACCTTCAGGCAACAAGATGGTGAGACTCTGTATGAAGCATGGGAGAGGTTCAAAGACTTAACAAGGAGGTGTCCACCTGACATGTTCAACGAATGGGTCCAGCTGCACATTTTCTATGAAAGGCTCTCTTATGAGTCAAAGAAGGCAGTAGACCATTCATCTGGAGGATCCTTGAACAAGAAGAAGACCATTGAGGAAGCCATAGATGTTATTGAAACAGTAGCAGAAAACGACTACTTCTATGCTTCCGAAAGAGAGAACACAAGAGGAGTGATGGAGCTAAACAATGTAGATGCTCTGTTGGCCCAAAACAAGCTCATTACCCAGCAGCTGGCTGACCTTACCAAGAAGATGGAGAGGAACCAAGTAGCAGCAATCTCCACTACATCAACAACACAAGAAGGAGTAAACGAAGAAGCAGAGGGGAGTCAGGAGCAAGCCAACTACATTGGGAATTCACCAAGGAAAAACTATGATCCATACTCCAAGACTTACAACCCTGGATGGAGAAATCACCCGAACTTTGGGTGGGGAAGTGAGCAAGATCAAAACCAAGACCAGAGACATTACAACTCCAACAACAATGCAGCTCACCAGCAATTCACCCAGAGGACATCTCAACACCCCCACAACAACACTTCTCCACATCCTTATCAAAACCAAAACAGCACATCTGCTCCGAACCACTCATCAATTGATGACAAGCTCTCTAAGATTGAAACCTTCATTGAAGGATTATGCAGAGACATTCAAGACAGTAAAGCATTCAGAGAGGAAGTGCAGTCAAACATGCAGAATCAAAATGCTGCCATCACAAAACTGGAAACACAAATCAGCTATCTGTTTAAGCAACTTCCTAACCACAATTTTTGCTATGATGCCCATTCAAACAAAAGGGAGGAGTGTCAAGCTATCACACTTAGGAGTGAGAAGGAACTGAAGGAACATCCCCAAAAACCACAAGAAGAAGGCTCAAATGAAAAGGGAGAAGAGCAAGATGGAATGCAACCCCCCACGCCAAGTCTGCAGAAAGAAAAGAAGATACCCTAACTAAACATCTCAAGAGCTCCATACCCCCAGCTATTGAAGAAAAAGGAAGATGACAACCAATTCTTGAGATTTTTGGAAATCTTCATGAAACTACAAATCAACATACCATTTGCCGAAGCCATAGAACAAATGCCACTTTATGCCAAGTTTTTGAAGGAGCTAATGACTAAGAAGAGAAGCTGGAAGAACAATGAAACTGTGATACTAACTGAAGAGTACAGTGCTATCATTCAGCATAAACTACCTCAGAAACTGAAGGATCCTGGGAGTTTTCAGATCCCTTGCATTATAGGAGAAATCACAGTAGAAAAAGCTCTTTGTGACTTAGGGGCCAGCATCAATTTGATGTTAGTAGCTATGATGAGAAAGATGAAAATTGAGGAGGCTAAACCAACAAAAATGGTTTTACAACTGCAGACCGGTCGTTCAAATTCCCTCACGGGATAGTCGAGGATATGCTAGTAAAAGTAGGAGATTTCATATTCCCAGCAGATTTTGTGGTGCTGGACATGCAGGAAGACGCCAAGACCTCCATCATCTTGGGAAGGCCATTCTTGGCCACTGCTGGGGCTGTCATTGATGTTCAGAAGGGTGACCTCACCCTGAGGTTACACAATGAAAAGATGACATTCAATGTGTTCAAGGCCATGAGTTACCCACCGGAACAATTGGGGGAATGCATGAGGTTAGATGCACTTGAGGATGAAGTGCAGGAGAATTTTGAAGAAGATGAACCTGAAGAGAACGAGAAATTGGTGGAGGAAGAAGCTGAATCAAGTGAAGAGGCAGTTACAGCAGAAATACATATACCAGATGCATCAAAGGAAGGGAACGAAAAATCAGAAGCACCCAAACCTGAACTCAAAGCATTGCCACCCACTCTCAAATATGCATATCTAGGAGAAAATGAAAACTACCCAGTGATCATAAATTCATCCCTCAGTCAAGATCAAGAAGACGAGCTACTCAAGGTGTTGCGGGAGCATAAGGATGCCATTGGATGGACCCTTGCTGACTTGAAGGGAATCAGTTCAGCCATATGCATGCATAAAATACTGTTGGAAGATGACGCCAAGCCATCCATTCAATCCCAAAGAAGGCTGAACCCGATCATGAAGGAAGTGGTACAGAAAGAGGTTATGAAGCTTTGGCAAGGAGGAGTCATATACCCAATTTCGGATAGCCCTTGGGTTAGCCCCATACATGTTGTACCAAAGAAGGGAGGGATCATTGTGGTTACCAATGAGAAGAACGAGCTCATACCTACAAGGACCGTCACAGGATGGCGGATGTGCATAGACTACAGGAAACTCAATGAGGCTACACGAAAGGACCATTTTCCCCTTCCGTTCATGGATCAGATGTTGGAAAGACTTGCAGGGCACGCTTATTATTGTTTTCTCGACGGTTATTCAGGATATAACCAAATAGTGGTTGATCCAAGAGACCAAGAGAAAACCTCATTTACCTGTCCGTATGGAGTGTTTGCCTATAGGCGCATGCCATTTGGGTTATGTAATGCCCCTGCAACTTTCCAACGCTGCATGCTTTCTATCTTTTCAGATATGATAGAAAAATTCATTGAAGTTTTTATGGATGATTTCTCGGTATTCAGAGATTCTTTTCCTAGTTGCCTACATCACCTCGCCTTGGTATTGAAAAGATGCCAAGAGACCAATTTGGTCTTGAACTGGAAAAAATGCCACTTCATGGTGACAGGGGGAATAGTCCTTGGTCACAAAGTCTCTCACCAAGGCATTGAGGTTGATAGAGCTAAAGTAGAACTTATTGAAAAACTACCCCCACCCAGTGATGTCAAGGCAATTAGAAGTTTTTTAGGGCATGCTGGTTTTTACAGAAGATTTATTAAAGATTTTTCAAAGATAGCCAAGCCCTTAAGCAATCTCCTTGTATCTGATACAACATTCATCTTTGATGAAACATGCATGCTAGCATTTGCACATTTGAAAATGAGGTTATCCTCTGCTCCTATCATTTCCCCACCTGATTGGAACCTACCATTTGAATTGATGTGCGACGCATCTGATTTTGCAGTTAGGGCAGTGTTAGGACAAAGGAAAGATAACCTAGTTCGTGTGATATACTATGCTAGCAAAGTCCTTAATGAAACTCAAAGAAATTATACCACTACTGAAAAGGAGTTGCTAGCAATAGTTTTTGCATTTGACAAATTTAGATCATACCTCATTGGTGCTAAAGTGATTGTTTTTACAGATCACACAGCACTTAAATATTTGTTTGCCAAGCAAGAATCAAAGCCAAGACTAATAAGGTGGATCTTACTGTTGCAAGAATTCGATATTGAAATCAGAGACAAGAAGGGAGTGGAGAACAAGGTGGCAGACCACTTATCTAGAATCCCTCATGATCAAGGTGGAGAAAATGATACAAATGTGAACGAGCTCTTCTCTGATGAGCAGTTGATGACAGTTCATAAAGCACCATGGTTCGCAGATATTGTAAATTTCAAGGCAACTGGGGCATTACCCCCAGGGATCAATAAACATCAAAAGAGGAAGCTCATGAATGATGCAAAATACTTTGTCTGGGACGAGCCATATCTCTTCAAGAAATGTTCAGATGGAATTCTTAGAAGATGTGTTTTGGAAGAGGAAGGGAGAGAAGTCCTGTGGAACTACCAGGGTTCATGCTATGGCGAACACTTTGGAGGGGACAGAACTGCAGCAAAGGTGTTACAAAGTGGATTCTTTTGGCCCACTCTTTTCAAGGATGCCAAGGAACTAGTAAAAAGCTGCAATGAATGCCAAAGATCTGGAAACCTGCCCAAAAGAAACGCCATGCCACAAAATTTCATCTTGGAACTTGAACTGTTTGATGTATGGGGAATTGATTTCATGGGACCATTCCCAACCTCATATGCAAACAATTACATCCTGGTAGCAGTAGATTATGTTTCCAAGTGGGTAGATGCTATTGCAACCCCAACTAATGATAACAAGGTAGTCATGAACTTCCTCAGGAAGAATATCTTTAGCCGGTTTGGAGTCCCAAGAGCCCTCATCAGTGATGGAGGGAGCCACTTTTGTAACAAACCACTAGAAGCTCTCCTCTTACGATATGGGGTAAAACACAAAGTAGCCACACCTTACCATCCTCAAACAAGTGGGCAAACTGAGATATCCAACAGAGAGCTGAAGAGGATCCTGGAAAAGACTGTGGGTGCATCTAGAAAGGATTGGTCGAAGAAGTTGGATGATGCTCTGTGGGCATACAGAACAACATTCAAAACTCCACTTGGAATGTCTCCGTATCAATTAGTCTATGGGAAGGCTTGTCATTTACCACTGGAGCTGGAACACAAAGCTCTTTGGGCTATCAAGATACTAAATTTTGATAGCATTGCTGCTGGTGCAAAAAGAATCTTGCAGCTGCAAGAGATGGAGGAATTCAGGTCACAAGCCTATGAAAACACTAAGATGTATAAAGAGAAGGCAAAGAGAAAACATGACATGCATTTGGCACCCAGGAGTTTCGAAAAAGGGCAGCAAGTACTCCTTTACAATTCTAAATTAAGGCTGTTCCCAGGAAAACTCAAGTCAAGGTGGTCCGAACCTTTCTTGGTTACAAAGGTATCACCCTATGGCCACATCGAAATCACGGATGAAGGTTCAGAGAGGACTTTTACAGTGAATGGACAAAGACTCAAGCATTATCTGGGCAACATTGGGGAAGACCCCAGAGTAAAGTACCATCTCAAGTAATTTAAGGACTCGTCGAGCTAGCGACGATAAAAGAGCGCTCTGTTGGGAGGCAACCCAACCTCAGGTAGTTTCACTTTCATCTTTATTTCAATAAAAGTCACAAGTTGTTTCCCCTGTATTGTAAGGAGCTAAGTTTGGTGTTCCACACCAGAACAAACCAAGAGTGATAGTGTAATTCTAAGTTTGGTGTTCCACTAAAGGATATTGGTTAGAATTACACTCCACTCCCAAAGAACATTGCTAGCTCCATCCAACCAAGAGAAACCACTTAGATGTAGTTAGACTATAGGTGATCATTGCTTTGTTGATAACAAGATATGAGGGTCTCTGCATATATGCAATGTTGTGTACTGGGCAAAGAACTAAGTTTGGTGTTCACACACCAAATTGAGTTCAAGAGGCACAAGCATACATGTAAGCTAACTATGTCTCAAGTGCTTTGGGAACAAGCAACTTCCAGTAACTTTGTAGGAATCTTATAAGGAAATGGTGCACCTTCACCCAAAGAAGCGAGGCAACAAAAACTAGGATGATGACAAAGAAAGAGGGGGACCAGAGATCATCACCCGAAGGTTTTATTGTTACCTAATTCCATTGTACTTAGAATTGTTGAAAGTTGGAAGTCCGAATGCACTTTTGATTTGTAGTTACTCGCAGTTGAACCCTTTTTAAATTCTGTCATTTAAGTTTTCCTTCTGAATAGGTCCATGATTTCTGGTTTAAATGTCACTGCACCATCACTTAACCTACTTGTAAGCTTGTCCCTTTAAATCAAATAAAAAGAGAATGATTATGTTTGTAAAAAACCAGAGTGGAGTTGATATTGTGGAAGTGCATTCATGAATCTTTGGGGTAGTCATAAGTTAGCTAAGTTGGTTCAACCACAAGGCTAGGAGGACAACTATCTATCTTGAATACTTTGCTTTGGATACACTCATGAGACTAAGTTAATAACAAGATCCTAAGAAGAGAAAAGGGAAAGAACAATGGAAGTGAAAAACAAAAGAAAAAGAGTAAGCAATAAGGCTAGGCATCAATGGACACCAAGGTCTCAAGAAAAGAAAATAAATAAACTAAATGCCTGTAGTGTGTATGTATGGGGGATAGGCTTGAGGGAGTAAGTCCTTAGGGGTGTCTCAACACCTAGCACCTTGAACCAACTGGTTCGGGAGTGTTGGCTGAAAGCTTATCTTAAAGAGTTGCCACCTTACAGAGTACTTAGCCTAAATAACACAAACAACCCTTGTAATAACAATAAAAGGATCAATGAATAAAAGTCTCATGGGATATGAACAAAGTGGGTGTTTTAGGACAGAATAAAGGTCTGAAAGCCAGTAATGGAATGAACTTAAGTTGCTATGCATGAAACCACCATAAAATCAGTAATATGACTTCCACAAGGATGACTCATTCCTCTGGATATTCCATTCATCATTCTCTTGTTCCAGTACTTGCTTAGGGACAAGCAAGCTTTAAGTTTGGTGTTGTGATGCCAGGGCATTTTGGCCAGTTTCACTGACCTTTTCTTTACTATTTTTAGGTTAGTTTCATGCATTTCTGTAGGAAATAAGCTAGTTTTGGGTAAATATTCACTTATGCCTTGACTCAAGCATACATTGTGCATTTTACATAATTTCATGAGGATTTTGCATAAGTTTAGTGACAAATATTATGTTGCATTACTCATGACTTGGATTAGAGCTTTGATGCACTTTGTTGCTTGATTTCAGGACCAAAAGGAAGCAAGAAAAGGGAAGGTAACTTGCAAGATTAATGAGAAAAGTGATTGCCAATAACACTCTCAAAAAGCCATCAATGCCCACGTTAGAGAGTCAAGTTAACCAAGTTAACGTGAACTCTAACGTGGAGAAAAGAAGTTGAGCCAACGTTAGTGACACTCAACATTATCACTAACGTTGGCAATTACTCATAAGTGGCCACGTTAGAAGCCACGTTAACCTAGTTAATGTGGCCTCTAACGTTAAGGGGGGGAAAGAGAAGCCAACGTTAGTGACACTCAACATTGTCACTAACGTTGGCCTATGGTGCAAAGTACCACGTTAACTTGGTTAACGTGGGAACTAACGTAGAGGATGAAGAGTTGTCGACAACATTAGTGACACTCAAAATTGTCACTAACGTTGAAGCAACCACACAACCCCCAAGAGTCACGTTAACTTCCACGTTTACTTGGTTAACGTGGAAGCTAACGATGAGAAATGAAGGATGATCCAACGTTAGTGACACTCAACATTGTCACTAACGTTGGGATGGCTAAAAGATGGCCACGTTAGAAGCCACGTTAACCTAGTTAACGTGGACTCCAACGTGAGACCTAGGGGCACATTGGAACGTTAGTGACAATGTTAAATGTCACTAACGTTCTCGAAGGATGGCAAAGGCCACGTTAGAAGCCACGTTCACCTAGTTAACGTGAGCTTTAACGTGAAGCAAGAAGGGGCACACTGGAACGTTAGTGACAATGTTGAGTGTCACTAACGTTCTCGAAGATTGACAAGGCAACGTTAAAAGCCACGTTAACCTAGTTAACGTGGGTTTTAACGTGAGGCAAAGGGGTGCATTGGAACGTTAGTGACAATGTTAAGTGTCACTAACGTTCCCGAACTTAGACATTCACTAAATAATTAACACTCCTTACGCCCTGAGCTTAAGTCTCTACCCACTTCACACTTTCTCTCTCCAAGTAAAGCCAAGCCCAAATAAAGAAAGGAACTGCTTCAAACTCAAGATCCAAAGGCCCAATACTTGAAGAGTAAACTAGAAGCTGAGAAGAGTAGTATATATAGGAGTAGCTTTGAATTGTAAAGGAGTTCTGAAAGCTGGGAAAAAGGAGAATTACTCTCTGTATTTTACTTTCTTTGCAATTTCTAGTTTTATGATGTATTCTCCATCTTTGTTTTCATTTTCAAGAGCTATGAACAACTAAACCCCTTTCATTGGGTTAGGGAGCTCTGTTGTAATTTGATGGATCAATACTAATCTTCATCATTCTTCTTCTATCTTTCCTCTTGATTTTACTTGAAAGCTTTCGATCTTCATCCAATTGAGTAGTTATCTTGGAAGAGAAGCTATTCAAACTTGGATCTCTTTTGAACCTTGGAAGAGGAATGAAGAGATCAAGCTAGAAATGCTTTCTCATGCTGGACCAAATTGGGTTTGGATGGGTATGTGACTTTAACCCTCTCAATACTTGGTTTGGGAAATGCATGTGGTATAATCAGTGACCATACTTCATCTCTTCTCATGAGCAATTGACCAAGGAATTGGCTATTGATCAAGATTTGAGAGATTGAATTGCAAGAAATTGTAATTCAATCACTTAAGATTGCCAAGGAGATCAATGAGTGCATTGATTGAGGAAGAGATGAAAATGAACTTGATCCGGAGAATTACAACATCTCCTAAGCCCAATGAACTCCCCATCTCTGATCTTACCCATTCTCTTTAATTTCTGCCATTTACTTTTATGAGCAAATCCCCCATTCCCATTTACAATTCTGCAATTTATTTTCAGTCATTTACTTCCAGTCCTTTAATTCTAGCATTTACTTTTCTGTTATTTACATTCCCGCCATTTTATTTTATGCAACTCTCAACCCAAATCCTGGATTTGCTCAACTAGAACATTCTTCTAATTAAAGTTGCTTGATCAATCAATCCCTGTAGGATTCGACCTCACTCTATTGTGAGTTTTTACTTGACGACAACTTCGGTACACTTGCCGAAGGGAGATTTGTTGAGAGACAAGTTTTCCGTGCATCAGTGAACCACGCTGCCTTGTGCTTGTGTTGGGTGTTGAATTCCCACTAGGGGGTGGTTGGCGTTCAACGCCAGCTTTGGATCTCCTTTGGGGCATTGGACGCTAGCTAGGGGGTAGCTCCTTGGTGTTCAACGCCAAGAATGGGAAGGATCCTTCAAAGAAATGTATAGACCATTATATATTTCTAGAAAGCTCTTGAAGTTAGCTTTCCAAAGCCGTTGAGAACGCATTATTTGAACCTCTGTAGCTCTAGAAATGCTCGTTTGAATGCACGGAGGTCAGATCCTGACAGCTTCTACTACGCTTTTCTTTCCTCTAAATCGGACTTTGCCAAAACTCTTCAATTTCAGCCAGAAAATACTTGAAATCATCATAAAACACAAAAACTCAAAGTAAAATCTAAAAATGTAAATTTTGCACTAAAACCTATGAAAATATAATAAAACTTAAACGAAACATAACAAAAACTATATAAAAATGATGCCAAAAAGCGTATAAAATATCCGCTCATCAGAATACCAAACTTAAACTGTTGCTTGTCCCCAAGCAACCAAAAACAAAGAAGGATTAAAAAGAAGAGCAGGATACAATAAATCTCAGAGTTTTCAATGAAGCTCAGTTTTCAATTAGATGACCGGGACTAGTGGCTATTCACTTCTGAATAGTTTTGGCATCTCACTTTCCTTTGAAGCTCAGAATAATTGGCATCTTTAGGAACTCATAATCCAAATAATATTATTGACTCTCCTAGTTTAGTTCTTTTTTATTCTTGAACATAGCTTCTTTTGAGTCTTGGCCATGACCCTAAGCGCTTTGTTTTCCAGTATTACCACCGGATATATAAACGCTACAGACACTTAACTGGGTGAACCCTTTATGATTGTGATTCAGCTTTGCTAGAATCCCCAGCCAGTGGTGTCCAGAGTTCTTAAGCACAATCTTTTGCTTTGGATCATGATTTTAACTGCTCAGTCTCAAGCTTTTCACTTGACATTCACACCATAAGCATTTAGTTAGGGGAGGAGCTCATTTGAACTGTTAGGCCAAGATTTTGTTTCTTTTAGGCCCTCCTAACCATTGATGCTCAAAGCCTTGGATCCTTGCTCTTGCCTTTTGGTTTATAGAGCTATTGGCACTTTCTTCTTTTTATTAATAATTTTTTTTTGAATTTTTTTCGCTTCTTTCTTTTTCTTTTTCTTTCTTTTTGCTGCTTTTTCTTGCTTCAAGAATCACTTTTTGGGTTATTCATATTACCAATAATACTTCTATTTTTTCATCATTCTTTCAAGAGCCAACATTCTTAACTCCAACATCAAATATGCACTGTTCATTCATGCATTCAGAAAGTAAAAGCAATGCCACCACATCAAGATAATTGAACTATCCTTATGATATAACTTGAAATTTAAGTATCTCCCTATTCTTTTTCAAATAAAATTTTCTTTCAAGTAAGGTGAGAGATATATGGAATATTTCATAGCTTTAAAGACATAAATAAAGATGATCATGCACAAGAAACAGGAAACAGATAATGAAATACAATGAAAAATAGAAAAATAACATAAACAAAGGGGAGTATGGAACGTGACCACCTTAGTGATGGTGGCTGTTGCTTCCTCTAGAGAATCCAATGGAGCGCTTGATTTCTTCTATGTCACGCCCCTATCTTTGTTGCTCTTCCCTCAAAGCTCTTTGATCTTCTCTTATTTCATGGAGGATGGTGGAGTGCTTTTGGTGTTCCATCCTCAGCTGATCCATGTTGGAGCTCTCTAGAGAAGTATATACTTGGTCCCAATAGCCTTGGGGAGGAAAATGCATCCCTTGAGGGATCTCAAGGATTTCTTGTTGAGGCGGCTCCATATGCCCGTGCTGTGGTTCATGCGCCGGTTTTCTAACCTGCTCCATCCTTCTTTTAGTGATGGGCTTGTCTTCCTCAATGGGGGTATCTCCTTCTATGACAATTCCAGCTGAATTGCATAAGTGACAGATAAGATGGGAAAAAGCCAACCTTGCTAAGGTGGAAGGCTTTTCAACTTTCTTGTACAATTCTTGAGGTATTACCTCATGTACCTCCACCTCGTTCCCCAGCATGATGCAATGAATCATGATAGCTTTGTCAATGGTCACTTCTGACCAATTGCTAGTAGGGATGATAGAGTGTTGGATGAATTCCAACCATCCTCTAGCTACAGGCTTGAGGTCAAGCCTTCTTAGTTGGATAGGCTTGCCATGAGCATCCCTTCTCCATTGTGCTCCTTCCACACAAATGTCTGAAAGGACTTGGTCCAGCCTTTGATCAAAATTGAGTCTTCTAGTGTAAGGATGTGGGTCTCCTTGCATTACTGGCAAATAGAGCGCCAACCTTACACTTTCTGTGCTGAAATTTAAGGGTCGCCCTCAGACCATGGTGCTCCAATTTTTGGGGCTTGGGTTTACGCTTGTATCATCATGTTTAGTGACCCATGCATTAGCATAGAACTCTTGCACCATCAAGATTCCAATTTCTGAGATAGGATTGGTTAGAACTTCCCAACCTCTCTTTCAGATTTCTTGTCAAATCTCCAGGTAATCATTCTTTTTTAGCATAAAGGGGACTTCAAGGATCACCCTCTTCTTTGCCACTACTTTATGGAAGTGGTCTTAATGAGACTTAGTAAGGAATCTCTCCCTTTAACAAGGTTCAGAGGCAGAAGCTATGGCTTTTCCTTTCCTCTTTCTAAAGGATTCTCCGACTTTGGGTGCCATAAGTATGAATGGAAAGAAAAAAGCAAGGCTTTTCAACCCCAAACTTAAAAGCTTTGCTCGTCCTCGAGCAAAAAATGGAAGACAAGAATAGAAAAAGAAATGAATGGGTGGAGAAAGAGGGAGAGAGGGTTCGGCCAACTGGGGGCTTATGTGTATGAATTGTGTGTTGAAAGGGTTGGAAGAATGGGTATTTATAAGGGTGGTGATGAACGGACTTTTGTGTGGTATAGAATTCACAATAAATCCTCGTTGCTATTATAGTTTCTAAACCAACAAAGAATCCTTTCATACAAAAAATTGTTTGTCACTAAAGCAAACCCAATAAAAATAATAACCGAAGTATTTAAACCTCGGATCGTCTCTCAAGGAATTGCAGGGAAGTATTCTTGTTATTGGTTATGAGTTTTCTGAGAAAGTTTTGAATGAGGAATGGAAAAATAAATTATTATAAATTAAAGCAAGAAAAATTAACAAAAGGTTTTATGTAATTAAAATAAAAAGCCTTGGCTAGGAGAAGATTAGTCGGAAGTTCTATCCTTGTTGGATTTTCCAAGATTAATAGTAATAGGTTGTTGTTTCTACTTAGTTAACCCTTACCGAATAAAGGAAAGTCAAGTAGGGAGCCAACTTCTATTCACAAGTCCTAATCCTCTCCCTTGGGAAGGATTAGCGTTAGTGACTAGAGAGCCAGCCAACAATTCCCAATTACAAATTAACTCTTGAGTCTTCCAACTCAAGGGTCTCCAAATATTAATCAATTCCAAAGCCAAGTTGGAAGCCAATTTCGCATACATGCAAATGGAGTAGAAAGAAGACATGATAATTGGACTCAATTGAAAATAATCAAGAAATACTGAAATTAAATAGAAAAGTATCTTTGCATTAATTAATTTCAAAATCGAAGGTATCCATATAACTCTAAACAAAGTAAATGGGGAATAAAAAGAGTAAAGGAATAGGAAATAAACTAGAATGATAAAGACTTCAACGGAGGTAGTAACTCTTCTCAATATCCAACTTAAAAGCATAAAACTAGGAATCCTAAAACCTAGAGAGAGGAGAGAGCCTCTCTCCCTAGAAAACTACATCTAACCTAAATTGTTGTGAATTGATGAATAAATGAATTGATGAATGATTCCCCCATTCTGCAGCCTCTATTCTGTGTTCTCGTGCTTGGAATTGGGCTAAAAAGGAGCCCAGAAATCACTCCCAGTGCTTTCTGCAAGTTTCTGCACATGGCGCATGTCACGCGTGTGTGTAGGTCACGCGTGCGCATCATTTGGCTAAATTCCTTGTCACGCGTACGCGTCGCTTGTCTTTTGTGCTAGGCACGCGTACGCATCACCCATGCATGAGTGTCACTGCCAATTTCTCAAAACTTCATTTTCACACGTTTCTTCCACTTTTGCATGTTTCCTTTCCATCCTCTAAGTCATTCCTGCCCTATACATCCTGAAAGCACTCAACATACAGATCACGGCATCGAATGGTAATAAAGGATAATTAAAATTGATAGTTTAAAGGCTCAGGAAACATATTTTCAACTATATCACAGAATTAGGAAGGAATTGTAAAACCATGCAATTTATATGAATAAGTGAGCAAAGAATTGGTAAAAAACACTCAAATTAGCACAAGATAAATCATAAAATAGTGGTTTATCAATCTCCCCACACTTAAACATTAGCATGTCCTCATGCTAAGCTCAAGGAGATAAAAGGAATGAATGAGGGAAAGTAAGACTCATGAGATGTAACCTATGAATGCAACTATATGCTAAGATGATTTTGTCTACTTGGTTAAAAAGTAAATAAGTTCTCCATGACAAACATAAATCAGATTCCACTAATTTAAATCATACAGTAAAAGACAAGTAAACTTGTAAGAAGATAGCTCATGAAAGCAGGGAACATAGAATCAAGCATTGAACCAACACTGGTAGTATACATGCACTCTAATCACTCAAGTGTCTAGGGTTAATTCACTCTACTCTTCTCTAATCATGCTTTCTAGATTTTATTCTTCATCTAACCAATCAACAAAAATTTAGTATACCAATGCAAACATCATGAGGTCTTTTCAAGGTTGTAATGGGGCTAAGGTAAAGGTGAGGATATATGTATGGCCAAGTGAGCTATAATATGAATCTTTGACTAACCTAAGCTCTCACCTAACACACACACACTCTCTATGTAACTCTAAAATCATGCCTAGCTACCCATAATTCTCACTTTTGCATCACATACTCATGTACCAAAATTTTTTTCTTTAATTTCACCACATATGCATTGACCTTTTATTAAACTTAGCACTGGGGTAATTTTGTCCCCTTATTTATTTACTTATTTATTTATTTATATTGTAATAAGATTGATTGATTTTTTTTAAATGCTTTTATGCAGAATGCAAAATGCAGATGCTGATGCAGACATTATGAATGAATACTAAGAAAAATAGAATAAAATAAAACTAAGAATAAAACAAAATAAAATAAATCTAAGACTGAAAAAGAACGATCATATCATGCTGGGTTGTCTCCCACTTAGCACTTTCAGTTAAAGTCCTTAAGTTGGACAATTGGTGAGCTCCCTGTCATGGTGGTTTATGCTTGAACTCATCTAGGAATCCCCACCAGCGTTTGCAATTCCAATAGCATCTGAGGTTCCAAACTAGGCACATAAAGCCTTCAAGCAAGTTAAAGCAAGTGACTAGGCTCCAGGAGTGTTGATTGTTAGAATGAATTCCGGGGTTCCAGACCTTGCTTTTGCACCCGTCTCCGCATTGATCATCATTATTCCAACGGGGTGGCAAGCGATCTGAATTCTCACTGAGATACCCAAACAACTCCCGAGACCCATTCAATCGAGCTCTACACCAATCCTTGTACTTTAATTTGGAGCATGCAACTATATTGAACCTTGCATGCCAACTCCTACCATTAACCATCTCCCTCTTACTCTTAAAGCCACAAAGAGCTCTAAATTGGCCATCCGTCACAAGTAAACCATATTCAAGTGGGAAAGTAAAGGTTAAAGATAAGGATTTTACCCGCTTGAATATTGTATTGGTTGATAATGGCTTTGGGAGAGGTGTTTCCAATGGTCTTGCAAGCTCCACTCCCTTGTGCTCTTCCTTGAATTCTTTCACCTCCTTGCAAACCTCTTCGACTTCAACCGCAACCTTATCAAATTCTTCTGATTCTTCCTCGTCACTCAAATCATACGTTGGAGGTTGAGAAAAGTCCACCTCCGCATCACCTTCAAATTCACTCGGAGAAGGTTCTTCAAAATCAAGGGGTCTGATCGCAGATGCAAGTTCATCACTAGGGGGTAGTGATGTGGAGACTTCATCACCAAAGGGACTTGTTTCTTGTTCTATTCCATCCAATTCTGCATAAGGGACATGCCTTGGAGGTTGTGCACTGTTCTCTTCAACAACAATTTCAAGCTTGTTGGAGGAATACTCTACAACTCTTGATTCCCATGGAGGTTCGAAATCTCCTAAGTCTTCGACCACTTCTTCCTCTTCAACAATTATAGCTTCCTCCAGTTGTTTCAATACAAAATTGAACACTTCCTTGATGTCTTCCTTCACTAATTCTTCAACTACTCCTCCATCTTCAAGGGTCTCTACTTCCACATTTTGGACCTCCTCGTGCTTCCTTTGAAGTATGGGTGTGTGAACCCAATCCATTAAGTCCCTAAGCCGATCCCTGCTCTCTTGTTCTGTGTCAATAGCATAATTAGGATCATATTGCTCTTAGATTGATGCATCTACACGGGATATAAAAGCTTGGATAGTAGAGGTTAGACCAGTGAAAGCAAAGGTAATTGTGGTTTGAAGTTCTATTTGCCTTTGGCGAATAACATTAAGGGTGTTGTCATCCCGTGGAGCTTGGGTGGATAGGAGGATTCATTATTTTGGAGAAAGGGTTCATAATAGGAAGGTGGTTCTTCTTGGTAAGGGTATGGAGATGGTGAATATTAAGGTGGTAGTTCTTGGGAGTAATTATGTTAGAATGGGGGTGGTTCTAAGTGTGGTTCATATGGCTCAGAGGGTGGTTGATATGGTGGATATGGGTTAGGATCATATAAGGGTGTTTGGTAGTAGGGGGCTTGTGAGTATAGTGGTTCTAAGCGATGATGAGGAGGGGGTTCATATGCATATGGTGGGGCTTGTTGGTTACTACAAGGGGTCCACCATATCCATTGTCATGGTACGCACCTCGGAATGGCTCTTGACCATAGTAATTTGGTGGAGGTTGGTTGTCACGAAAGGGTCCACCATAACCATTGTCTTGGGATGCATCGTAGAACGGTCGTTCCCCATGGCACCTTGGAAGAGGTTGTTGCCGAAAGGGTTGATCAAATCCTTGTGGCTCCTCCCATCTTTGATTGTTCCGACCTCGATGCATGTTCTCATTATAGCTTCCATTCCTTACAACATAATTTGAACCAAACTCATAACGAGAGGAGTGAGAATTCATAGTAACAAATAAAAACAAAAATGAATAAAAATGAGTAACTAAGTCCTAAAACTAACAAAAACTAATAAATAATCAAAAAGCAAATATTTACAATAACCAATAATAAGGCAGACGTTTGCAAAATCTCCGGCAACGGCGCCATTTTGATGAACGGACTTTTGTGTGGTCTAGAATTCACAATAAATCCTCGTTGCTAGTATAGTTTTTAAACCAATAAAGAATCCTTTCATACAAAAAATTGTTTGTCACTAAAGCAAACCCAATAAAAATAATAGCCGAAGTATTTAAACCTCAGGTCGTCTCTCAAGGAATTGCAAGGAAGTGTTCTTGTTATTGGTTATGAGTTTTCTGAGAAATTTTTGAATGAGGAATGAAAAAATAAATGATTATAAATTAAAGCAAGAAAAATTAACAAGAGGTTTTATGTAATTAAAATAAAAAGCCTTGGCTAGGAGAAGATTAGTCGGAAGTTCTATCCTTGTTGGATTTCCCAAGATTAATAGTAATAGGTTGTTGTTTCTACTTAGTTAACCCTTACCGAATAAAGGAAAGTCAAGTAGGGAGCCAACTTCTATTCATAAGTCCTAATCCTCTCCCTTGGGAAGGATTAGTGTTAGTGACTAGAGAGCCAGCCAATAATTCCCAATTACAAATTAACTCTTGAGTCTTCCAACTCAAGGGTCTCCAAATATTAATCAACTCCAAAGTCAAGTTGGAAGCCTACTCCATTGACATGGATGCCAATTTCGCATACATGCAAAGGGAGTAGAAAGAAGACATGATAATTGGACTCAATTGAAAATAATCAAGAAATACTGAAATTAAATAGAAAAGTATCTTTGCATTAATTAATTCCAAAATCGAAGGTATCCGTGTAACTCTAAACAAAGTAAATGGGGAATTAAAAGAGTAAAGGAATAGGAAACAAACTAGAATGATAAAGACTTCAACAGAGGTAGTAACTCTTCTCAATATCTAACTCAAAAGCATAAAACTAGGAATCCTAAAACCTAGAGAGAGAAGAGAGCCTCTCTCCCTAGAAAACTACATCTAAAACCTAAATTGTTGTGAATTGATGAATGAATGAATTGATGAATGATTTCCCCATTCTGCAGCCTCGATTCTGTGTTCTCGGGCTTGAAATTGGGCCAAAAAGGAGTCCAGAAATCGCTCCCAGCGCTTTCTGCAAGTTTCTGAACGTGGCGCATATCACGCGTGCGCGTCGCTTGTCTTTTGTGCTAGGCACGCGTACGTGTCACCCATGCGTGCGCGTCGCTGCCAGTTTCTCAAAACTTCATTTTCGCACGTCCCTTCCACTTTTGCATGTTTCCTTTCCATCTTCTAAGTCATTCCTGCCCTATACATCCTGAAAGCACTTAACATACAGATCACGGTATCGAATGGTAATAAAGGATAATTAAAATTGATAGTTTAAAGGCTCAGGAAACATATTTTCAACTATATCACAGAATTAGGAAGGAATTGTAAAACCATGCAATTTATATGAATAAGTGATCAAATAATTGGTAAAAACCACTCAAATTAGCACAAGATAAACCATAAAATAGTGGTTTATCAGGTGGGATGGGGTAGGGTTCGAATATGAGGGGGAATTGGGTGAAAAATCTTGAATTTGAAATGTGTAGGGGTTGATGGTAGCTATGATGGTTTTGGGAAGAGATATGGATGTGATTGGTTGTGGGTTTATGGAGAAGAGTGTGTGGGGAAGAGTGAAAGTAAGAGAGAGGAGAAGGTGGGATAGGTGGAGATTCTGTGGGACCCACTGGTCCTGAGAGGCTAGGGAATTCGAATTCCCTGCCCCCTTGTGGGCGTTGAACGCCCAGCTTATGCTGCTTAGCTGGCGTTGAACACCAGCTGCATGCTCTATTTAGGGCATTGGGCACCCTCTATGGATCTCTATCCTGGCGTTCAACGCCAGGTTACTGCCTCCCCTTGGACGTTGAACGCCCACTAGGGGTTCCCTGACTGGCGTTCAACGCCAGCAATGATGTTCTTCTTGGGCGTTGAACACCCACTAGGGATTCCACCCGTGGCCTTCAATGCCAGTTTGGCTACTCTTCTTAGGTGTTGAATGCCCATTCATGCCATTTTGACTCCACAATATTCGCACAGATAGACCAGCAAGTGCACCGGGTCGTCCAAGTAATACCTCAAGTGAGTAAGGGTCGATCCCACGGAGATTGTTGGTTTGAACAAGCAATGGCTATCTTGTAGATCTTAGTCAGGCAAATAGAAAATATAATTATTGTGAAAAAATGCATAAAAATAGAATAAATAAAGTATTACTTGATAGATGTGAAATCAATTGATAAGAAGACGGTTGAGGCTTCAAAGATGCTTCCTCCTTCTGGATCAACTTTTCTCACTATCTACTTCAACTTCTGATGATTCATTCCATGGCAGGCTATAAGTGATTAAAGCCAGGTCAGTGGTCATCCAATCTGAACGGGGATGAAGCTCCTGCAGTCCATTCCCTTGGTGATCCTACTCAAAGTGCCACAGACAAGGTCGGATCTTCCGGATCAGAGAATGCTGCTTCCTGATTCTAGCGTATACCACAAAAGCCCTAATTGCCCCGTACCTCGGCTGAAATGATGTCTTCAAGTCCCCAACAAAGTCGTGGATTAGCCGTCTAAGAGATATATAATCAAGCTTGTGATTCAGTACTATCCTGTTAAGGACTCACAAGAACCCATGTAGAATAGGGATGACGGTCAAGTCACACTCCCAATTCATTAGGATGAAGAACGTAGATACATCTTAGAATGGAATCAAGCATAGGTTGAAATAGAACAATGATATTATTAATCCATAAGAATCAGCAAATCTTCTAACCTTAACCTAGGAGGTTAGTTACTCATAGCTTACAGAAAGTAGTAATGTATTCGAAAATATGGCATAAGGTCCTGAACAAAGGTGATCCTTATTCTATAAATACTAATCTAATAACTAAGAAGTACAAAAGATATGATAGAATAGACTAAAGGTGCGAAATTCATCCTTGGGCCCACTTTGGTTGAGTACTTGGGATGAGCTTGGCATCCACTTTGAGGAATGGGAGGTGAATCACACTGCCCTGTGCTTGTATTGGGCGTTGAACACCCACTAGGGGATGGTTGGCGTTCAACGCCAGCTTTGGATCTCCTTTGGGGCGTTGGACGCCAGCTAGCGGTAGCTCCTTGGCGTTCAATGCCCAGAATGGGCAGGATCCTTCGAAGAAAAGTATAGACAATTATATATTGCTGGAAAGCTCTGAAAGTTAGCTTTCCAACGCTGTTGAGAATGCATCGTTTCAATGCATGGAGATCAGATCCTGACAGCTTTTGCTAGGCTTTCCTTGCCTCTGAATTGGACTTTGCCAAAATTCTTCAATTTCAACCAGAAAATACCTGAAATCATCATAAAACACACAAACTCAAAGTAGAATCCAAAAATGTAAATTTTGCACTAAAACCTATGAAAATATAATAAAACCTAAACGAAACATAACAAAAACTATATGAAAATGATGCCAAAAAGCGTATAAAATATCCACTCATCAATAGATTCCTGAGAAAGAAATGCCACGCATCAGTTGTCTTCCCCTCCACTAGGGCAAAGACGATAGGCACAATGTTCTAGTTCCCATCTTGTGCAACAGCAACCAGAAGTGTACTTTTGCATTTTTTGTATAGGTGTGTGCCTTCAACCTGAACTAGAGGCTTGCAATGCTTGAACACCCTAATGCATGGATTGAAACTCCAAAATACGCGGTGAAGTATTCTGACACCGTCCGCCTCCTCACTCCTATTGTACAAGGGTCGTGTTTCTATTTGGACAATTGAGCCTGGCATCTTCTGAACCATGACCGAGAGCCACCATGGCAAAGCTTGGTAAGAATCCTCCCAACCACCGAAAACTTTGGCTATAGACTTCTACTTTGCCAACCAAGCCTTTCGGTAACTGATGGTGTAGTTGAACCTTGACTAGACTTTCGCATTTATAGATTTGACCTTGATGGACGGGTCAGTCTCAACCAATGGCCTTACAGCTTCAGCAACTGTGTCCGAGTCTAACTTGGAATGGTCTTGTGAAATCGTTTCCATTGTATCTCCGTATCTTCCAACCACTTTTTTTTCATATCAAGCTGGCTCGGATAAGCCAGTCGCACCCACGCCCATACATCTTACATTTTGCATAGAAAGTCTGTGCTTCGGACTCATAAACATTATAGTCGACTCCTCTTGAGATAGTGTAATTTCTAATTGCTGCGACGACAGACTTTCTAGAACTATACTCCATTCTGATCCTGAACTCTCCATCCTCAGGGTCAGTAACACCTACAGAAAGCAGAAATCATCATTCATTGATCCATCCAAAATATAAAAACACAAAAACGTATTATTTACTCATCACGTACCTATATTTGCATGTTCCAAGAATTTCGGTGCATTCATGGCGTCAAGATCCAAGTTACACATAAAAGGTGGGACGTTCATTGGTTGACTAACTACGAGATGAACCACTACATTCTCTGCTGCTGCCTTGACTCCTACATCACCATCTTCGTCTTCGTCGCTAGCTTCATAAGTGGTTTCGAAGTCCTATTCGCTGTTACTGTTCATTCCTTCGTACACTGCAACTCTATCATCCTCTATATCTAAATCATTTTGAATCTCATCAACCTCTACGTTTTTAAACTCAACATACAGCTCAATCTATGGTTGTCGCATCTAAGTCTGCCGGTGAATTTAGAACATATTCTGCATACTCGCTTCGTCAATGATCAACACAATATCAAACTGTATTAGACCACCAAAAACTATAACTGGATTTCGGTACAAAATAATACTCACCCTCGTCAACATTCCGTTCTCCATGCTTTGACAGAGACCGTTCTGAAGCTCCATCAACATCATAGTGCATGGAACCACAAACGAAAATAGATTCTGACACACAAACCTCACTCCTTCATGAGTATTCTGTATAATCTCACCATTGCGATACACTACCAAGTTTGTGGTACCTTCCATTACACTAGCAACACAATCAAAGAACACTCTTCTTCGCAATGAAAATGGTACCGAGCTATGCCTTATATATAGCGAAGCACTCAACACGTCTCCCCTCCCCCACTTTTTTATTCAGCCAATGGCAGTTTGCCACGTGTAACACGCCCCCATGTGCTGCAGTTCCATGCAACCAGACTTCGCCACGTGGCTATCACGCCCCCTACGTGCTGCATTCAACACCCCCTCTGGTGTTGAATCTTTCATTTGACAGCTCCACCAATTTGTAAATACACGCACTGCACCCATTTCCAAATAAAACACCAATAATAAACCCATAACCAAATTTTTTAGTCTTTAAAAATTTTTGTACAATAATTTTAAATATTTCTTTTTGTTAAATTTTGAATTTTTTTATAATAAAATTGGATTTTTTCATTTACTTTTAGATATTTTTTATTATATTGTGAATATTTTTTATTTTAGATTTTTTTTTTAGATTTTAAATGTTTCTTTTTAATTGATTTTTGATGTTTTTTTAGTTTGTGCATGCTAAAAATAAAAAATAAATTGCTAAATTAGTCATTATATATTTATATACAACTATATTGAGTATATATTAAAATCAACCATCAAAATCAGCTACTAAAATAAAATATATATTAAAATATAAAATACACATTAAAAATAAATTAAACTACACATATATTTGTATATATTTATGGTGGCTGATTTTAGTGTATAAATTGTAACACCCTAACTTTTAGCACGTCATGATCGTACTAAAAATAAGGCGTTACTAATCTACTTTCCTTCTATCATATATTTAATATTGAGCCTCTACATGTTAACTTGTCGACAGCTTTTCAGAAAAACGAAATGTCTTCACAAATCTCTTAATCACACAGTAGGGTTAGGTTAGAAGTTAAGTTCATTTCATTATGTTCTCAGACAATAACAACAGTCAACAAAGTATAATCCAACTCAGCAATTACAGAACATAGAATCCAATCACAAGCACACACAAGTATGCGTAAACAAGTATGATGCATGTCTAGTTCTATACAGACCATGAGCTCATGTGTCGGTTTGTTGCCCGATTTCTGACACTGGTCCTGAGATAAGCGTTTCGTACCGTCGTCCTTATCTCAGCCAACGTCCCCTCCATGAGCGTTACGCATCGCCGTCCTCACTGAGCCGTCCTTATAGTATCAAGTGAGCGTTACGCATCTCCGTCCCCACTAGACACCTGGCCCTTAGGCCCAAACAGCACTCAATTTCTTTTTAATTTTTGCTCTCTACTCTACTGCGGCAGAGATACCTTTAATTAATACCTTCTTTTCTATCTGCTCTACTGTGGCAGACGTTTTTTAGTTTCTTTTATTCTTTTAATTCTTTTGTTCTCTATTTTTTATTGAATTATATTTTCACTTAACTCAGCAACCTTTGTCTGAGTTTGGCTTCCAGTGGCATAACCTCTGCAAGCAACATTTGTCTTACAAGTGCAATTCTCTTGAGCCGATGTATGCAGACATAACCTCCATAAGCAACCTCTGTCTTACAGGTGTGACCATCCCCTGAATTGGCCGATGTATCTCTGGAAAGCAAATTTTGGTGGACTCACCACAATATCTCTGCTTATCTCATTTTCTTTTCGTTCTTTCTTTCTTTCTTTCTTTTATTTCTTATCATTCTACAATATAAATTGTCTTCGCATTATTTCCTCGCCTTTCCCTAAGTGTCTTAAGGAAAAGAATTATAAAGTTCTTTAATTAAGTCTGCGTTCTTTAAAACTTTTAAGATTACTCTGCTTGCTTTCTTTCTCATTAATATTACACACTATAATATTCTTACAAAATAATATTTGATAAATACTAATTATAATAATAATTTATTTTAATATAAATAAGTAATTTTTAAGAAGTATTTAAAAAATAATATTTATAATCTTCTTTTAAAACTTAGTTTATAAAACCTTATCTTTAAACTTTTATTAATTACTTTCAAAATCACAAACTTTTTAATATTTTATTTTCAACTTCAATATTTTATAAAATTATATTTGAACCCTCACTTATTTTCATATGTATAAAAATAACCTGAATTTTTATAAAATACCTATTTTACCTCTGAACTTTACTTATTACCCAAAATACCCAAAAACTTATATAATTATAAATTTTACCTTGATTTTATATACAAATACAATGTTACCCTTTAAAAATAAAATTTAATTACTAATTTCTCTCTCATACTAAAATCGAAACCTTTAACCTTTTTCTTTCAGAATATTACTTATATTTTAATCCGTTTTTCAGTCTTTCGGTTACCAATTTTTCTCAGCTTTTAATTTAATCTTCCAATCACCAAATCTCATCAATTTCTTCAAAATATCATATCACAACAGTCCAAAAATTATTAAAATAACCACAGCTGAGCTGTTCCTCCTAGACGAACCAACAAACCACAAAAAACAACAATAATTCAACATAAACTCATTCGAACTCAAACAATAATTAATCAAACTAACATTCATTTGTCAAATTCACATTTAATTATTATAAAATTACCAAACTCTACTTCTGTATAAAATTAAACCAACAGGACTTCTGGAGAAATTTTTTGATTGAGCTGCTGAAGAAGAAAATATTAAAAATTATTTGTGTTTCTTAAAACTCCAATTGGCCAAATTCAAAGAGAAGAGAAGTCATATTACTGTTAATTTCTACTAAACAAAAATAACACTAGCATATAGAAGAAGAAAATACAAACACTTTTATTGAATTAGATTTTTTATTAGAATTATAGATCACAAGAAATCGAAGTTTAATTTGAAGATCACGGTTCCATGGAAACATTCCTTTTCTCTCTCATGGGATTTCTCTGTCATTTTGCTTATGGTTTCGGTGGTTCATGAGGGAAGATAAGATTTTGATAATGAAGATTAATATAGGAAGTGAATTGGTGTCATATGTATATATATACTTACCTAAATTCAAGCCACGTTGGCCTTCGGCCAAAGGAATAATAATAATAATAATAATAATAATAATAATAATAATAATAATAATAATAATAATAATAATAATAATAATAATAATAATAATAATTTTTGTTTTATTAAATTATTTTTTGATAAATAATTTAAATTTAATAAAATAAATAATAATTAAATTAAATTTTAATATTATAAAATTTTATTTAATTATTTTTATTAAAAATGATTTTTTTACATTTTAATATAATATATTAGCTCATAAATAATTAATTATTTAATTTTTAAAAATCGGAATCTTACATAAATAATAGTTTTTATTTAAATATAAATAGAGAAAAATTCAAAAAAGGCTAACAAAATTTATTTATTTTGGCCAATACTTTTAGGTATCAGTCTAATTCTTTTAGTTTAACAATCTAACAATATATTTTTAGCTCACACTTTTAAATATTAATGACTAACTGCTTGCAAAAAATAATAAATTCTGCTGATTTTTTAGTATTTCTCATATAAATATATATAACACAATTTATTTTTAAGTGTATTTTATATTTCAATGTATATTTTATATTGATGATTAATTTAATATACATCTATTATCCTTGGATTTTTTATGTTTTTTAGACTCCATTACTCATTACTATAAGGTAGCATTTGATAAGAGATACTGATACTGAAATTGGAGAACTGAGATTCAAATTATATTTCAGAACATAAAATTTTAGTCTTTTTAGTACCTTCAGAAAGTGAAGACACAAGGAATTGAAATTTTTAGAGATAGAAACTGAAACTTTAATAAAATTTTATTCTTGAAATACCCTCATTATATTTTTTAAATTTTCAACATTACCCCTGTATAATCAAATTAAGATAAAGCTCTATGACCCTTTTTTCTTTCTCCTCTTCGATCGGAGTTCACTCTCAGAATATCTCCTTCCTTCATCTGACGATCCTTCCCCCCGTTCACCACTACCCTCACCACCTTTTCTGATATCCACTTTCTTCTATGCTTTTCCTTCCGAGATCTTCTTCAATTGTGCCTTCGAGGACTCCTTCATGGTTGCGGAGATCGGCAATTGCCCTTGCCTCCCCGCCTCCTTTGGATTCTCCAACAAAGAATTGATCACCCTCTACGATTGCACCAAAAATATCCTCTCCCTCGTTTGTGAATTGTTTATATATTATAATCAAATTATAGTGAAAATTGAGGAGAAAAAAATTGCTTATGCTGTGTTTGTAATTTGTTGATTCTGTGTTTAATTTGTTGATTCTGTATTTGTGTTTGTTGATTCTGGCCATGGTGATGTAGGAACAATGCGTTGAAGAATTGGAGGGCTTTAGGTCCGTGGTTCTACAGAAGCTTCAAAACCCTGAGGACAAGATGCGAGAACCATTGGAAGGTTGGATTTACTAGGCTTCGGAGAGAATTTTAGGATTTGATTGAAGAACGAATTTAGCTACGGCATTGGCATCTTTTTCTGCTTCTGATTGGGCGATGGACAATGGGTGTAGGCTAAAAATGTTCGAGGCAGAAGCGAGAATGGGATTTTTGGTTTAGGGGCTTTCTATGTTTTTTAATTTTAATAAATAAGGATAATAATTTAGTTATTTTACATATTTTAGTCTCTATTTTTATTTTGATCCAAAAAAAATACTGAATATAATTAAATTCTGTACATCTTATACTAAATATAATACAAAAATTTAATTAAGTCTCTATTTTTCAGGCTCTTATTTCTTAATTTTTATCTCAGTCTTTATCTCTTTTCTAAACGCTACGTAATTACTATAGTTGTATCTACTAAATTTTTTTAATGACAATCATTTTTTACTATAATGTGAGGTCATGTATCACGTTTTCAACTATTATGTCAAACATTAAAAAAAATATATCAATTTGACTGATATTAAATTTTTAGCAACTATGATATCCATATAAAATTACTTATCAATAAATCATATAAAATATATTTTAAAATATAAAATATATATTAAAAATATATGATAATATTATATGATCAATAAATATTATCATTTTGAGCCAGTATTTAGTCATCAATAATTTATACTTATATTATAAAAATTTATACACAAAATTATATATTTTATATCTATATTTATCAGAATTTTAATTTACAAACATAAGTCAATACAACTTGCACCTATATTTAATAAAATTTACACATATAAATTAATAACATTTATTTGTTGAAATAATTTGGTGTTTGTATTAATCAAATACTGACTAAAATTATTAAAAATGACTGATCCTTAATAATTTCTTAACATATAAATATAAAAAATATTATATATATATATATATATATATATATATATATATATTAAAATTAATTATTAAAATTAATCTCTATATATTTATATATAAATTTATATATTATTTTATTTATTTTTAATATATATTTTATATTAATAACTGATTTTGATAACTAATTTTAATACGCATCTAATATAATTATATAAATATATACGAATACATAAAAGCTGAATTTTGTGTGCATCATTACTTGGCTTTTTTTTCCCTCTTAATGACCAAATCAATTTATTATGTAAGTCTTTCAAACGCTAAATTGATTCATATATGATCTTTTAAAAATTAATTTAAACCTTAATCGCAAATATATTACCAAGATAGAGATACGACTAATAATTTATGATTGGTATGCTTTAACTTAATTAAACAGCCAAATTAGTAAATTTTGTAACAGCCCAGACCACCCGCTAGCACGATATTGTCCGCTTTGGCACACAAGGTATCACAGTTTTGCCTTTGACGATAGGGATGATGGCCAAAGTCCCCCACACTCACTCGTCAAAACGCGTCATGCTAGGGAGAGGTATCCACACCCTTATAAGGCATGTTTCGTTCCCCTCTCCAACCGATGTGGGCCTTACAATCCACCCCCCTAAGGGAGCCCAGCGTCCTCGCTGGCAAATCGATCCGGGTTCCGGCTCTGATACCATCTGTAACAGCCCAGACCACCCGCTAGCATGATATTGTCCGCTTTGGCACACAAGGCATCACGGTTTTGCCTTTGACGATAGGGATGATGGCCAAAGCCCCCACACTCACTCGTCAAAACGCGTCATGCTAGGGAGAGGTATCCACACCCTTATAAGGCATGCTTCGTTCCCCTCTCCAACCGATGTGGGCCTTACAATTGTGCCAAAGCGGACAATATCGTGCTAGCGGGTGGTCTGGGCTGTTACAGATGGTATCAGAGCAGTTCGTCCTCGTGAGCCTGAGGGATGGAACTGCTTATGCTTCAATGCATACTCTGAGTATGTGCTTGTGCTAGTTAGGGTATCTAACCGATACATCTAGCATGAAGTCCATGAGTGTACCTTTGGTACTTTGAAGCACTATACTTCTGATATTGAGACTGATCAACTTGATATCGATTGTTTGGTGTGTATAGGAACCAGATGGCACCTCGTGGACCCGGTCGGGGACGTAAAAGAGGTCGTACTAATACGCAGGAACCGGAAATCAACCCGAATAACCCGGTAAACCTTATGGCTGCGTTGGAGAATATGGCTGCTGCTATGCAGGCCACTGCGGAGGCTCTTGGGCAACAGATGAACAATAATGGCTATGGCGGAAGGGAAGCTCAGGGCCCGATGACACTGACAACCTTCTTAAAGGTTAATCCACCTAAGTTCAAGGGAACCACCAATCCGACTGAAGCTGATACTTGGTTTCAGGCCATGGAGCGAGCACTGCAAGCGCAGTTGGTGCCTGAAGAGCAGCGTGTTGAATTCGCTACCTATCTACTCACGGGGGAAGCATCGCATTGGTGACAAGGGGCTCGACGTCTCCTGCAACAGGGGAATGATCCTATCACTTTGGATGCCTTCCAAGTGGAATTCTACAAGAAGTACTTTCCGAATTCTGCCAGGACAGCCAAGGAATTGGAGTTACTGTAGCTGAAGCAAGGTGCTATGTCCGTATCTGAGTATACAGACAAATTTGAGGAGCTATTCAGGTTTTCCCACATGTGTCAAGGAGCTCCGGGAGACTTCGAGGAATGGAAATGCATTAAGTATGAAGGAGGGCTCCGGAGCGACATCTTAAGTTCAGTGGGACCAATAGAAATCCGAACTTTTTTAGAGTTAGTGAATAAGAGCAGAATTGCTGAAGAGTGTGTGAAAAGGAGGGTTGCAGAGAAAGGAAGTCATAGAGAGCACAAGATTCGCACCAAGGGGTCGAGAGTTTAAGGAAAGAGGATACGTACAACACTTTCCCCAAGGACAGAATAACTTTGCGACGAGTGAGGAGTCTCAAAGGAATGGTAAGGGCAAACGGGCAGCAGTTGCTTCTGATGTTTCGAGCTGTCAGAGATGTGGTAGTCATCACTCAAATAGGCCGTGCCGATTGGGGTTAGGCGTATGTTACAAGTGCGGGTTACCAGGGCATGTATCAAGAAATTGCCAACAAGGAGAGATTCAGGATGCGGGCCGATTGCGACAGTAAGATTGAGGTAATTGCAATAATCAGGCTTAAAGGACAGTACGTGATTTTATAATACCGCCTGTACAGTAAAACTGGGAATGTCGAGTTTAATATTAGACTGAGGAGCAAATCGGATGATCCGAGTAAGGATTTGCCTTAATACAAATGGATAAATTCCTATGATGTAAATGATTTTTTGTTGAGAATGATGTGTTGTGTTTGTTATGTAGTTGGTTGATTTCTGGATTTTTGGTGGAACGGATTGAACCCGTGACTTTTAGTTCCTTTGATTTAAATAGATAAGGAATGGTCCTAAATGAGGGATTTGGAAACGTTGATTTGAAATGCCAGTTATGCTAAGTTGTGGTTGAGAACTTGAGGAAGTAAGTAATAGAGCTCGTACTAGACGAGAGATCAGAATAAAGCAGCAGAAACTTGCGGAAGCAGTAACACAGGATAGCTACAAATAGGAGCTGTAAAAGTTTACTATAATATCTTAAGTTTGAATACTAGAAGGGTTAAGTGGGTTACTGCAAGTAATGATCCCCAAACAGTTGGAATTGATTGCGGCTGCGAGCTTTGATGGTTCTAAAGTGGATGAGGAAATTATCATTGATGCATAATTGGATTTAGATGATGAGAGAGTGCAAGTTGTCGTGTTTGAGAGATGAGTACCATGATGTTTGGTCATAGTGACCTTGGAATTAGATTGAGATTTATAATGATTGGTTTTGAAAGACGAATGTGAAAACCACTAAATTGAAATGCTGATGCGGTACGGAGATTGGTTTGAGGGAACCCGTGATGGGTGGTAAACTCCAATTTTGGGGAGGTACTGTTGAAAATTTTTCCCCAAGAATTTGAAAGATCGTTGGTTATGGTTTTGAAGATGATTTTTTATATGAGTAACTTTAACAAAAGAGATGTGTCTCGAATGCTTTTATAGATTATTAAAGGAAAGTGGATTCTTATGATTTTTGTTAAATTGTTATTTCAAACTCATTTGTTTTCTAGAAATGAAAGGGGTTTTTGATTGATGAGTCAGAGACTTTATAACAGCAAGTCATGTAGAAATTCGAGAGTTTAAGAATAAGAAAGTAAGTTTGGAGGTTATGCTTGGAGTTGAGCTGTGATTAGTGGTAATTGGCTTGGCAGAGGGAGAGGATAGTGATGGATGGAATTTTCGAGGGCGAAAATTTCTGTTAGGGGGGTAGAATGTAATACCCGGTCTAACCGAAATTAATTAAATAATAAGTTAAATAGGAGCAAATATGGTTGGAAGATTTGGCAATTGAAATTTGATAATTTAAATATGATATTTGGATTCAGTGAATTTTTCCGAGTCGGAAAATATAGTTTTCTGGGTAAAAGCGCGCAGTGGAATTCTGACCGGCAGTACCGGCTGAGATCTGTCTGGTACTACAGCTGAGGAAATTGATTATGGGTAAATAAGATTAAGAAATGAGGAATTATAATTAGGGAAGGTAGAAATATTTAAAGTGCGATTTAGAGCGCTAATCTTAAAGGTTTTGGCCCAAAATTGAGCCAATGGGCAAAAATAAGTGAACCGGGCCTAAGTGGGCCCAAGACCCAACATATATAAACATTAGTTGTGAGCATTTCAGCTCATTTTACCCTAAAAAAAGGGGTTGGGGCGCTGATTTGAGAAGAGAGAAGAGAAGAGAGAAAACCTAACTCTCTTTGATCTTCAAACCACCATAACTTGAGCTACGGAGCTCCGATTGACGAGCCGTTTGCGGCCACGCGTCGCTCTTCTCATACTCTACAATTCTATCTAGGTTTGGTGGTGAGTATTCTATTCATCTCTGCCCAGTTTTCGAAATTCCCCACTGTTACACGTTTTTGGGTAGTTAGTGTTGAAATCTTATGATTTTAGGTGTTTAGGGATACTCCAACATGGATTCTAAGTGAGTTCTATCCCTTCTTCATATGGGCTGAGGTAAGAAGTGCTCAAACCCTTGTGATTTGTCATTTTTATGAGCCCTAGGTTGATGTATGTATGTGATATTGGTTATGTTAGTGTATTTGGTGATGTTGGTGCACAATTGGGAGATTGGTATTGCTTGAAGAGCTTTGGTAAGACTTGGAGCTAAGGTTGGTGAAGACTTCCAAAGAAGAGGCTCAATTGGTTTGGCTACAAGAGGTACGGTTTAAGTTTCATTTAAGTACCGTGTGTTGTGATGAGAATTCCTAGGCTAGATGCCCCTAGGATTAAGTTTGGATTGCGTAAATGGTTGGTGCTAATATGCATAGTTGGTATGTAATGTGAATTAATGATTGGGTTGAGAATTGTGTAGCCTTGTATGCTTGGTGTATTGAGAATTTGATGTACTGGGTAATGAGTATTGAATTGTGATTCATCCATTTAAATTGTGAAATTGGGCCGGAGGCCGTGAATTTTGGGCCGGAGGCCAGGGAAAGGTAAGTTGATGTGTGCATTGTATGATGACACAAGTGATTGGATGAATTTCAGATAATGAATATATGAATGATTGGGTTGGTTATTGAACAATAAGGTTTGAGGAGTTGAAGTGTGGAATTTGGTAAATTTGGGTGAAATTATATAGATGAGGCATGTTTGGTTTTGGTTGAGATATATTATGTGGTCATATATGTGATTATGATTATTGATGTCTTGATGGTATTATGATGCATTAGAGATATGTATGTTGTGATATATACTTGAGGAGTGATTAAGGTTGATTTGTGGGTGAAACCACGTGATAGTGAGTATGATATTGATTATGTATAATGATAGTTGATTGGAAATAGTGTTATTGAAATTTGGCATGAGGAAGAGTATATGATATGTAAATGTGCTTGAGTTTGAGAAAGTGTCAACGTGTGAGTTGAGGATGGCTTGATGTTGATTTTAGTACATTTTGATTGATTTCAAAAAGGGTTGAAATTGGCATGTTTTGATTGACTTTGGAAAGAGTTGAAAATGGCTTGTTTTGAAAATGGCACTATGTGGTTTTGTATGAAAACATGGTTTTTTGGGCATACTTTGACGGGACATAACCTGGACTACGGATCTCTGTTTTCTGCCAAATCTGTTTAGAAATGAAATTGGATCCGGGATGTCCATGCCGTTCGAAGAACGGGTGAAAAATGATTTAAAATGAGAAAGTTATGACCATCGGAAGATTGGGGGTTGAATCTGTAAATTCTGCAGCTTTTAACTTAGAAAAATTTTTAGCAGAACGACCCTACGCGCGTAGGCGCACTTGGCGCGTGCGCGCCATTCTTCCAGAAAGCACCATCCACGAGTGCGCGTGGTGTGCGCGGGCACGTCGATGCGCTGCACCAATTGCTCAGCCATTTTCCAGAGAGTTGTGCCAGGGTTGTGCCAGTTTTGTGCCTGGGCGCAAGAGCACCCACGCGTACGCGTGGCTGACGCTTGTGCGCCGTTTGGATATTTTTCAACCCGCGCGTTCGCGCATATGGCGCTTGCGCGTCGATGAGTTTTTGGCCATCCACGCGTGCGCGTGGAGTGCGCGTACGCGTGGCCCTGTTTTCATGCCAAAGTTGATTTTTGAGTTTTAAAAGCCAAATCTCATACTTCTAAGCCTCCGATCTCACCTCTTATGTATTAAATCATTATGATATGCCTAGCAATGAGAAAGGAGCTAGGGGATGTGGTAACTTGCGAGTGAAGCAAGGGGAAAAGTTATGATCAATGATGATCAAAGATGATTATATGAGATATGGAGGATGACGGTGGAAGTACCGTGTATGCCATGAGTCGGAGGGCTATATTTATTGATAAATGGCCCGTTCTTGATTGGACCATGAGCCGGATGGCTGAGTTATTGCCGGGTTACGGCAAAGCCATTATTGTTTATGACTGAGTATAAATGCATATATGATTAATGAATGAATATGTTAAATGGATAATAATGAAAAGATATTGAAATGTGATGTGCGACCCCGGGTAGTAGGCAGTGGCGTTGTCCACTTGCTCCGGGTATGAGACGGGAAAGGAGAATTATGATAAACGAGTTTAATCATGGAGTTTTAAATAAATGTTTATTTGTGATACCTGGGTAGTAGCAAGGGTCGTGGTTCGTCCCGCTTGCTCCGGGTCATTGTTTGAGAATTGATAATAATGAAAGGTGATTTTAAATAAATGTTTATTTGTGATACTTGGGTAGTAGCAAGGGTCGTGGTTCGTCCCACTTGCTCCAAGTTAATGTTTGAGATTTGGTAACAATGAATGTTGATAATATGAATTGAGATTGAATGAATATATGTTTGAGATACCTGGGCAGTAGCAAGGGTTGTGGTTCGTCCCACTTGCTCCGGGCCAATGCTTGAGATACCTGGGTAGTAGCAAGGGTTGTGGTTCGTCCCACTTGCTCCAGGTCAGAGATTGTGACGCCTGGGTAGTAGCGGCAGTAGTGGTGAATCCACTCGCTCCAGGTTGAGCTTTTAACACCCGCCTAGGTAGTAGCCGCAGTAGTGGTTATTCCACTGGCTCTGGGTTGAGCGGGTAGTAGCAAGGGGGTTGTAGCTCAAACCTACTTGCTCCGCAATGGGTGTTTCTGTCCAATGGTTAGCTACCAGGACATGTCGGGTTGGCTATATAACCGACAGATGATATCATCAGCCATAGGGCAGGCATTCATCATTTGCATATGTTTGAATTGTTTGGGTTTGCCATTTGTTTTGGATTTCTACATCATATATGCCATGTTACCTGACTATATGTTACTTGTTCTACTTGTACCATATTTGTGTATTACTTGCCTGTATTGCTTGTGTTTGTACAACTGAGAGGCCCCTCATGCTGGTGTCGGTGGGTGTTGAGGGTTGTTCTTGATGGGATGAATTGATGATGCGATTGCATGATGATGATGATTATTGAATGAGATAATTGTAGCTCCCTGGGTAGACGCAGTGATGTGGTTTCACTAGCTCCAGGCGAGTGTATGATGTATTGATATAGAATTGCTGAGGCAGAACAACTGGTGATGGTTTTGCTTATAATTCTGAGTCTGATTCATGGAAGAGTCAGCGAGTTGGGAAACATGTGAAACATGAATTAGATTTAGCACTCCCTTATGACAGTTGCCTATTCATGGATTAGCGAGAACCTAAGATGAATAATTGGTGAAGAAGCTTAGGATGCTTAGTGAGTTTTATTGCAGTGCATTGTATTTATTTGGCACTTTTACCGTACTGGGAACCCATGGGCCCGGGGTTCTCATTCCGTATATATCTTTTGTTTTTCAGATACAGGTCCAGGTGCTCAGAAGTGAGTTGTGGGTCGTCTGAGAGACGGCGAAGATCTTTATTTCCTCTACTTTGTGTTTTGATTAGAATCTCTCCACCTTTGTTTTGGAAAGTTTATATTATGTATTGAACTCTTTGAATTTGCCTATAGAGGCTCTCATGTTTCCTTCGGGAGAGATTAGGACATACTGTTGTCAACTACTTTCATACTGTACCCTAGCCGACCTAAACTTCGCGGGTCGCGACTAGTGGCTATTTACTTATGTTATATATATCTATCTGTTATCTATCTCTTAATCTCCTCTACGCCTTGTCCGCATATCATTTTCGGCTTCACGGTTTATCTTTTGTTGTCGAAACGTGAGAGATACGTCTTCGTGATTTTATTTCTACTCTTTTCAGGCTTCTCGATTAATACTCCTTTCGAAATTACCTATATTTATTTATTAAAAATCCACCCGAGAGTCGTACCACCATAATATCATTGACTTATGACTCGAGCATAAGGATTTGAATATTAGGATGTTACATTAACTACATCAAAGCTGTAATATTTTTTTTTAAATGCTATTTGTACACTATTTTTCAGCCATCAATTCAACCACTTTCACTAAAATATAATAAAAAATACAGTTACGTATAAGGATAATCAGGGATGGACCTACACTAAAAAACAACTAAAAACTAATACTTATATATATATATACCACTTGTTATATATATTATGTTTGTCCAAAGTAAAATATAAATGTTTTTTTTTTATATTTTATGTTAAAAAATATTTTGTTAAACTTAACACATAATAATAATTATATTATTAAATTTGATTTAATATAAAAAATAAATAAACTAAAAAATAATGATAATTAATTTTATTATATTAGTTAATTAATTAATAATAAAATTAAAACTTAATTTTTTAATTAAATATAACTTAAATTATTAGTAATTTTCTAAAAATTATTTAAAATAAAAAATATTATCTATATGTTAATATATTGTAATTATTTTAGTTAAAAAAAAATATTTATACCATAAAGACTATAATAAATAAATTTGACAATTAAATATGGGATAATAAAAAATAAATAAAATAATTGTTTAAGAATATATATAGAAAAATAATATTTAGTCATATTAAAAATAAAAAAAGTCATTATAAATTATTTTTTGTTATTTTAAATATTATACTGTGTGTATAAAATCGTATTTTTATTATTTTAAATATTATAATAAGTGATTGTGTATATATTTTTATTTCTTATTAATATGTATAAATAGTTCTAATTTAAAAATTTAAATATATCTAAACCAATTTGAATTGGTCAAGTGATTAGCTTAGTCGTCCGCTTAAATAATTATTGGGAGTTCGAATTCCGTCTTGTATGTATAACAACTCATTGCCAGTCCAATTGCAGACTCTTAAATAGAACTTAAATTCACGACGAATTAGTCCTTAATTTATTGGGTATCGTGGGAGGCCAAAAAAAATATCTATACCAAAATTATATTATATTTTTGCCCCATTGTTAAATTTTTTTGGGTCCGTCACTAAGGATAATTCAGAACTAATACAACGCGTTGAAAATTTTTTCATCACGCCAAAATCTCTCGCGATTTCTTCTCTTCTTGTAGAGAGGATTCCATTGTAGGCACCTCGCTTCTCTTCTATTCTCTTCTCTTCAATCGCGCCAATCTCACTCCCTACTTCTCTTCAATCGCGCCAACCTCTCTCCTCGTTTTCTTCTCTTCTCCACGCTTTCCTCTGCTTTGCTTTGCGCCGTTTTTGGTTCTTGTTATCTTAGGATTTTGATTATAACTTTTAATTCAATGGAATCCATAAGCTCAAATGATGAGGTTTGTGTTTAATTTAATTCATATGTTAGTTTTTTATTCTTAATTTGATTTTAATTTTTTGATTATCCGTGTTTTATTCCTTATTTGATTTTAATTTTGTTGATTATCTAGTTATGCAAATACTTCTGATTTGGCTTATGCTTCTAATATGTGGCTTTATTATGTCATTTAGATCCTTTTACATCATGTACGTTGTGTGATTACATCTTGAAAAGTTTATGTTATAAATTTGTGTAATGAAAAAAATGTTTAGCTCTTAGATTGGAGTCAAATTGGTAGTTTGCATGTTTAAAATTTCTGCATTTCCTTAGATCAGATGATGATGCTGATTCTATGAATGTGTGGGGGTTTAGTGCTATATTTGACTATTGAGTTTGATTATCATGTTTACCGAGTTTGATTATATTCAGAATTAGTGCTATATTTAACTACTGAGTTTGATTATACTTGTTTACTGAATTTGATTATGCAGATATACACATGTACACGTATTTTGTGCTTTTAACATTGTTAATAACTTCTTAATAAAATTCCTTTTCAATTCTAATTAGTATTTTCCCCCAAAATTAATTAATTAATTAAATTCACTTAGTTAAAACGCTTTTAGTCTACGGCATAATTGCAACAAATTAAGCACCTTATAGCATGAGTCAGATCTTGATTGTTCCTTGTGAGACACATTAGCTAGGGTGCACATTCGCAAATAATTGATTGTTTTATTATGTGAAAAAAATGCAGGTTTGATTATATTTATAGGATAATTTGAAGTTGCTTATGTTGGTTGTTGGAGGACAATTTCTATTGATGATAGCCTTTCCATTCCATTCATCTCTAGTTACTAATTTGTTTTGTTCATTCGTAGAAAATTGATAGTATTTTTATACCTGATTTGATTTTAAATTTTTTATTATCTATGTTTTAGGTTGTTCCAAGCATAAGAATGACATTTTTCTCTGTGAAAGATTATGAAACTTTTTATACCAATTATGTAAAAAGGATTGATTTTTCATGGAATATAAGAACTAATAAGTGAGATCAAAATAGATAGATTACATACCAAATTTTGGTATGTTCTAGAGTTGGTTATCGAAGATAAAAAATTGATCCACTAAAGAAGACAAATCCAACTTTCGAGAAAAATTATAAAGTTAGGATTGTTGTGAAAAGGGATAAGAAGCTGGAATATGTATTAATCTTTGTGAATATCCAGCATAACCATGCTATTAGTCCTAGCATGGCAAAGACTTTGAGAAAGAACAGGGAACTAAGCTTGCATGCCAAACAGATAGCTGAGATCAATGATCAAGCTGGTGTTACAATGAGAAACACCTATCAGAGTTTAGCAACTGTTGCTGGTGGCTATGATAAATTGACTTTTACTGAAAAAGATCTTCGGAATCATGTAGCAAAAAGTGTCAAAAGTCATATAAGAGGAGGGGGATGCGCAATCATTAATGCAGTATTTTCATATGATGCAACAACAAAATTGCAACTTCTTTTACGAAGTTAAATTGGACGAGCAACATCGCATAAAGCATGCTTTTATGAGCACTTTGTCAACATTGTGAGCTTTGATACGACGTACCTAACAAATAGGTACGACACCACAATTATATATTTCAAGTTAATTATATGTACTCTGGTTTTTGCATGTGTTTGATGTATAGGAATAGGTAGAATAGAATAAATTTGTTGCTGCTGTGCATGATATGCTGAGTTTGATTATGTACTCTTGTTTTGCATATGTTTGATGTATAAGGATAGGTAGAATAGAATGAATTGCTCCTGCTGCTGTGCATGATATACTAAGTTTGATTGTTTGATTCAGTCAGTTTGATTATGTACTCTTGTTTTTATTATAGGTATGACATGCCTTTTGCCTCATTTGTTGGGGTTAACCACCATGGCCAATCATTGCTACTTGGTTGCGCTCTTTTTTCATGCAAAAAAGAGAGTTCCTTTGTTTGGTTATTTGATTGTTGGATACGATGTATGGGTGGCAAGCCGCCTATTGACATATTGACGGATCAATGCAAGACTATGTGAAATGCCATTGAAAAATTGTTGCCAATGACACAACATCGATGGTGTATTTGGCATATCATGAAGAAATTTTGAGAAAAAATAGGAGCATGCAAGCAATTTAACGAGATTAGTGCTGATATGACACATATTGTGTGGGATTCTAGGTCTAAGGAAGCATTTAAGAGCTCTTGGACTGATTTTATCAATAGATTCAGTTTGCATGATAATAATTGGTTAGCAGGTATTTTATGAGTTTGATTATCTTATATCTACTATTTGATTATTTATCATTTATTAATCAATATGCCTTACAAGTTTGATTATGCCCATTTTATGGTTTTAGGTTTGTATAAAGAACGTGACAAGTGAGTCCGTATTTTTCTTAGCAACAGTTTTTGGGCAGGCATGAGTAGCACTAAGGAGTGAAAGCATGCATGCATTTATGAAGGGCTACCTAACCTCAAAGAGCAACTTGCAACAATTTGTAACATAATATGACAACTGTCTTGCAAATAAAGCTCAACAAGAATATGAATTGGATACTGCCAGCTTCAATACCATTATCCCTTGAGCTACTGCCTCTGCTATTGAAAAACAGTTTCAAAAAGAATATACTCATGCAAAGTTTAACGAGCTTCAAAAAGAGTTTAGAGCAAAGGCTAATTTCTTTTCAACAAAAGAGCATGAAGAGGGATATATTGTTACTTATAAGCTTATAGAAGAGATTGAGAATGGTGATAAGATGTTTGATTCTATGTATGAGGTGTTGTTTGATTCTTTAACTTTAGATGTTTCTTGCCAATGCCATCTTTTTGAGTCAAAGGGAATCTTATGACACCATACTCTTTCAGTCCTTGGTCTTGAAAGAGTGAAGAAATTGCCAAATAAGTACATTCTTGATCGGTGGAAGAAAACTTTAAAGCGCAAGTACAGTAGCATCAAGTATAGCCATGATCAAAGTCATTTAGAACCCGTAAAGAAATGTTATGATGAGATGTGCAAGCAATTTTACAATATTGCTGAAGTAGCCGCTGCATCCGAGGAGCTCACCGAAACCGTACATCGTATACTAGACTCGGTTTGGGTTATGTTGGTGGAACCAAAGGTCTCTTCAGTGGATAATGTAGATAATCAAAATTCGAATGAGGTAGATGAAAATGCGAATCATTTAGAGATTCACAACCCCCAACAAGTATCACAAAAAGGTCGTAGGCGTAAGAAAAGACTTCAATCTACTGTAGAAAAAATTGTTGAATAAGGTAGGAAGAAGCATACAAAGAATGTGAAAGAGAGATCACAGACAAGTTCAGTGTTTGATTAATTTTATTATTATTGCTAAAATGCTTTATTATCACTTTATTGATTGCTATTTTTTTTAGCTACTTGTGGAGTTACCTTTAGAGTTGAGCATTACCTCTAACCAACCATATGGCTTTGTATCCTTGTTGAACTCAATGCAACAAAACCACCATTTAGAAGAATAATAGTTTTATTTCTTTTTGTAATAGATTTGTTACATGTTGCAATGGAAATCTTGCATTTTTTTCCTTTGTAATAGTTTTAATTTTGATTTTATATGTGGTTAGTGGATTTACACTCAACATCCTGAGGTATCTAAGATTCTGAGTTATTATTGGCATAGGAACATAACCCCTTTTTTTTGAGGTGAACACTGAACTGGACAATTTTGGTATTGTGAACAAAGGTTAGGGTTGATTGGGTCACTTTGAGGTCTTTTGCGTCATTTCAAAAGCAAGGGTATTTCTGACATATCTGTTCCAACTTCCAACCACTCCTACAATGTCTTTCTCCAAAATAAATGTGATAACAAATTAATAAAATTATGTTCCATTATTTATAAAAATTAGTTTATTGCTAGCTTCTTATGTTATGTAACAAGAAGCATGATTTTACCTAAGCTTAAGTTTTCAATGTTCTCTGATGGTGCAGGATCTCCTATCTATTAAGAAGCTTACTTTTTTTTAAGAAAAGTTTTCAATAAACATGTATAATCAAACTCAGTAGTCAAATATAACACTAAATCTGGGTATAATCAAACTCAATAAACATATATAATCAAACTCAGTAGTCAAGCACTGAACCTGAGTATAATCAAACTCAGTAAATATCTATTATCAAACTCAGTAGTCAAATATAGCACTGAACCTGAATATAATCAAACTCGGTAAACATGATAATCAAACTCAATAGTCAAATATAGCACTGAACCTGATTATAATCAAACTCAATAAACATGTATAATCAAACTCAGTAGTCAAGGACTAAACTATAATCAAACTTAGTAAACATGTATAATCAAACTCATTAGTCAAATATAGCACTAAACCCGAGTATAACCAAACTCAGTAAATATAATAATCAAACTCAATAGTAAAAAAATTGCTAACATGATAGTCAAATTCAGTAGTAAAAATTCAATAGAAAATTTATACAAAAACTTGTTATTGCAGACATCTAATGCATATAACCACCAATGACGGTTATAGCAAAAAGGTAAGAAAACAAGTTTTTTTCCTCGCATCCTAATTTTATCAAAATTAGGGATCATAAATATGTCAGTTGATGTAGAGCTCTTCCCACACTTCCCATCTTTATAACAACTCAACAAATGCAATTAGAATCAAATTGGTCATAAATTAGAATAGAACAAAATCTGTCAAATAAAGAAACGAAGATATACATAATAAAATTTCTTACCACTGAGTCTGAATTCATGCAATATATATCATTCTTGAATCTTGTTTGTGGTAGCTCATTAAGCATTGATGCACCGCTATTTGGTGGTGCATCCTATGCTAAATTTAGGAAATTTTATCACCATTTTCTCACATTTACCCACTAAAATAGCATGGTTTCATGATTATCTCCTAATTTGTGCTTAAGGGTGAAAACATGCTTTTTAGGCCTTAATTGGTTAATTCTAACTCACCTTTGATTTCACTAGATGTCTTGATGTGTGTGTTAGTAATTTCAGGTTGAAAAGGGCTAAGAATGGATCAAAGGAATGAAGAAAAAAGCATGCAAAGTGGAGAAATCATGGAAAATCAAGGATTGGGAGAAATTCACTTGACGCGCACGCGTGAAACGATGAGGTCGCATGGCGACGTGTACGCGTACAGGACGCGTACGCGTGGATAACAATTTGTCAAGCGACGCGCACACGTGCTGTACGCGTACGCGTCGATGCTCGCACGTGACCCACTTAAAGTGAATCCGCTGGGGGCGATTTCTGGGCTTCCCAGGCCCAAATCCAACTTATCTCTAATGCTATTTAACCCAAGGACTGAAGGGGAATCACAACTTTTGAACACATTACATTAGTTTAGTTTACTTTTGGGAGGGAAAGTTAGTTTCTAGAGAGAGAAGCTCTCTCTTCTCTCTAGAATTAGGATTAGGTTAGATCTAGATTAGGATTTCTTAGATCTAGGTTAATTTCATGCTTAGATTTACTTTTCCTTTTGTAATTCTTCTTCTTCTACATCTCCTCTCTCTAGTTTAGCATTTAATTCTTGTAATTCTCTACTTTTATGTTGATGCATTTTTGTTTCTTCTATTTCTTTTTTAATGCAATTTATGTTTCATGTTCCTTTATTGTTGAATTGCTTTGTTGTTGTTCAATTCCTTTTATTTTCCTCTTATGCCTCTCAAGTGTTTGATGAAATGCTTGGTTGGATTGTAGAATAGATTTTTCTCCTCTTGACTTTGGTAGAGTAATTAGTGATTCTTGAGTTATCAAACTCCTTTATTGATTGATAATTAGAAGTTGCTAATTAACTTGAATACCGCTAAAGCTAGTCTTTCATCATGATTAGGCTAGGACTTGTGGAATCAAGTTAATCCATCCACTTGACTTTCCTCCATGGTTAGGGGTTAACTAAGTGGGAGCAATGGACACTTCTCATCACAATTGATAAGGATAGCTAGGATATGACTTCTAGTTCTCATACCTTGCCAAGAGCTTTTCCAGTTGTTAGTTTATTTCTTTTGCAATTTACAATTCTTGTTTCTTATTCCAAAACCCCCAAAACATACCTCTAACCAATAACAAGAACACTTTATTGCAATTACTAGTGAGAATGACCCGAGGTTTGAATGCTTCGGTTATTATTTTTAGGGGTTTGTACTTGTGACAAACAAATTTTTGTATGAAAGGATTATTGTTGGTTTAGAAACTATACTTACAACGAGATTTCATTTGTGAAATTCTAAACCTTCAAAAATACATTCATCAAAATGGAACCGTTGCCGGGGAATTGCAATGGTATTATGTTATTGGTTATTGTATATATGTGAATATTATGAATAGCTTTATTCTTGGATTGCTTGTTAGTTTTTGCTAGTTTTATGACTTTATTTCATTCTTTCTTGTTAGCTTTTATTTCTTATTTTCTCTTTTCATTATGAATTCTCACTTTGGCTATGAGTTTGGTTCTAACTATGTTATAGGAAATGAGGGCTACAATGAGGATTTGTATCAAGGATAGGACAATCAAAAATGGGAGGAGCCATATGCATATGATCAATCCTATTGGCAACAACCCCCACCAATGCACTATGAACAAGAGACATTCTATGATGCATATCAATCCAATGGTTATGGTGAATCTCCTTGTGACTTTCAAGAACTACTACCATATGCCTATGAGCCATATCCTCAACATAATCCTCACCCATACTCACAAGCCTCTTTTCACCAAACACCTCCATATGACCTTGACCCATATCCACCATACCAACCACCTCTTGAACCATATGAGCCATACATGGAACCACCATTCCAATACCAATACTCTCAAGAACCACCTCAATATACACCACCACATCCTTATCATAATGAACCACCTTCCTATCATGAACCCCTTCTCCAAAATGATGAACCTTCCTACCCACCCCAATCCTCAAAGGATGAAACCCTTGGCCTTATACTTCAAGGGCAAAGAGAAATGCAAAGGGAGACACTAGAATTTGTGGCTACCTTGACCGAGGTAGTAAGCCGATTAGCCTCCCAATGCTTGAGCACTCAAAGCACTCCCATGTTCACATGTGGAAAATCAATTAACAAGCATAGCATGAAGGAGAGATTGGAAATCCCGATAGAGAATGAGGGATGTTGCTTTGTTTTGGAACAATTGGAGGAGCCTATGATGATTGAAGAAAAGGAAGAAGTGGTTGAAGACCTAGGAGATGTGGAACCTCCATGGGAAGCTAAAATCATAGAGAATTCCTCCAAGAGGATTGAATTTGATGTTGAGGAAGAGAGTGCACAACCTCCAAAATAATTCTTGAATGAAGACTTGGAAGAAATGAAGCAAGGATGGAGTTCTCTTGGAGATGAAGATCATGCATCCAATCTTCTTGGTGGTGAATCCTTTGAACTTGAAGAACCTTCTCCCAATGAGATAGAGAGCAATGTGGAGGTAGATTTTTCTCATCTTCCCATTTATGATTTGAGCGATGGAGAAGAGTTAGATGAAATTGATGAACAAAGGATTGAAAGTGAAGAAGTTTGTGAAGAGGTGGAGGTAACCAAGGAAGAACACTGAAAATACCTCTCCCCAAGCCATCACCATCCATTTTTTCATTCAAGTGGGTAAATTCCTTATACTTAAGCTTCAAGATTCCCCTTGAATACGGTTTTCTTGAGACAGATGGTCAACTTAGACATATCTGTGGCTTTAAAAGCAAAAGGGAGATGGTTAGTGGTTGGCATCGTAAATCAAGGTTCATTATGGTTAGATGCTCAAAGCTTAATTACAAGGGTTGGTGTAGGACTAGATTGCTTGGGTCTAGGATGATGTTTGGTCACTTCATTGAGAATTCACCTTGCTTACCACCCACATGGATCAATGATAGTCAACTTGAAGATGGGTGTAGAAACAAGATATGGGATCCGGGAATACATGAGGATCCACTTTGGGAGCTCATGGTTTGTGAGGAACTCCATCAAGGCTTGGTGGTATCAATTTTGGATGATGGAGCTTATTGGAGACTCAGGCATTGGTGGATGTTCCAAAATGAGTACAAGAACAAGTCACCTTGATGATAAGAAGCTCCCCATAAGTCCAACTTAAGGACAATAAATAAAAGTACTAGGTGGGAGACACCCCACTATGATAAAATCTTTCCTTTTTCTCTTTTGTAAATATTAGTAAAAATTAGTTTAATTTCATGTTTTGATTGATTTGTTGAGTTTATTTGGTAGTTTAGTATGTTAAATAAGTTTTATGGTGTTTTGGTAGCTGTTTGGAGGTTTGGAATGCTTCGTTTGGTGCAAAAACATAGAAATATTTTGAAAAACAGGGCACCAATCCATGCGTACGCGTGCCTCACACGTACGCATGACACAAGCATTCTCGACCATCCACGCACATGCGTCCCCCACGCGTACGCGTGGATGCAAAAATTTCACCTCTAAGCCATTCTCCCGAGAGTTGTGCCTGCATCGTGCGAACATTGTGCCTTTCGCGCAAGCCAACTCACGCGTACGCGTACACGACGCGTACGCGTCGCTCTCCAAATAAGCCATCGACGCGAATGCGTGACACATGCGTATGCGTCACTACCATTTCATCCTACCCACGCGCACGCATCGTGCACGCGTACGCGTGGATGCCCTTCTCTCACACATCTATTTTCTCCTCTCGTTTCCATTTCTTTCCTTCTTCTTTCTTCTTCCCTTCTCTTACCCCTCATCCAATACTTCCAAACACCATTTATAACCACCCTTTTAGTTAGTTAGTTTCATTTTTGTTTAATTTTTGTTTTAATAATAAGTGTTGGATTATTAATTGCTGCTAATTACCGGGGAGATGTTAGTTTAACATAATTGTTGATTTTCACTGTTGGATTCTCTTGTTGAGGTTACAATTCATTCCTTGGTTTTGAATTCTTTATGCTTTACATTTGTGAATACCAAGTGAATGACATTGCCTTTAGGGCTTGTTAATTCTTTTGAATTGCATGATTTGGCCACCATGTTCTTTGAATCCTATTCTTTGATTAGGCAATTTCTTGATGGATGTTGTGCATTTACCTCAATGCATTGTGCTTCTTGTTCATATGCATCCATATGTGTTTGGCTTGAATACTTTCATGCTTCTTTATTGCTTGTTTGGTTGTCTTAACCCACAAGTTTAGAGCATCTCAAGCACACTAGGATGAGTGGAGTGCATGTTCCTTTTTGTGTAATTGTGACATGGGCCTTTTTATGTTAGTGTGTGTTCGAGACCGCATGCATCTTAGAACTTATACACTTGTTTCATTAATGTCACACATTGGGTCACTCACTCCATTCTAGTGATTTACCTCATTCCAACGATGTATGCTTCCTTGCTTTTGCATTTACTTTTCTTACTATCCGGTCTTCTATTTTCAGGATAGAGTCATTATAAGCTAAAACAGAAGCGGAGAAAGAACACGCAGCAAACCAATTGACCCACCAGCTGAAGGTGGCAATCCGGAGAGTCACCGTACCCCCTTGCTCATATTTGAATACACCGAGGACGGTGCAAATTTTTAAGTGTGGGGAGGTCGTCCGACCAATCGACGCCTTTGGGTGACAAGTTTCTAATCCCAACACTTTTGCATTTTATTTTTTAGGTTTTTTAGGATTTTTAGCTTCATTTTCTTAATTGTGCATATATATACATAATAAGCTTAGTCAAAATAATGAAAATTTTCAAGAATTTATCTATATGGCATTGACATTCCAATTAATTTGAGTGAAAACTTTTTATTGAACTTGCTTGAATTATATATATATATATATATATATATATATATATATATATATATATATATATATATATTGTGGAACATGTTTTGAGCTAAGAACACACAACCTTGTGAGATTTGAGCCTTAATGGTGTGGTTACAACTTATAACCACTTATTTTCCTTCTTGTGTGCATTATTTTCTTTCTATGATTGTAATCTTTGATTTGTTTGATTCTTTATGTCCATTATTTTGTGTAGACATGCATTTATATGATTGAGGTCATCGTTTCATAAAGCTCACTTGCCCAAATAGCCTTACCTTTTATCAACCTTTGTTAGCCAACTTTGAGCCTATGATTAACCCACTTGTTCTTAATATTAGCGCATTACAAGCCTTTAAGTGAAAAATAATAAATGTCCTCTATTTAGATATGTGATTAGCTTAGGCTAGTGAGTGTGTATCATTCAAGTGTGGGAAAACTTGGGACATTGGTTGAGAGAAAAATGGTGTTTTTGTTTTGTATTTCTATATTTGGGAATTGGGTACATACTCATGTGTTAATTAAATGTAAAATCATATGCATTGATGCTCTTGTATATGTTTTAATTTGAAAAGAAAAAAAAAGAAGAAAAGGAAAAAAAATGAATGATGAGAAAATAAAAAGAGAAAATATATATCTCTGTGTGTGTGTATGTGTGTGTGTGTGTATGTGTGTGTGTGTGTGTGTGTGTGTGTGTGTGTGTACTCTTTGTGAATTTTGTAAGTTGTATTGTATGTATAGATGTATGTTACATAACAACAGTATTTTGGAGCGGTATTGCGGTTTAAAGTTTTAAACAGGCTCATATTTTAGTATTAAATAGTATAAAAGTCGTCGTAATGTCCGAGCTATCAGAGTCGCGCAGCTGGAAGCGTGAGCTTTGATAGTTAGGGTGTTACATTATGGTATCAGAGCGGTCCTTTCTGTAGAGCCTGAGGAATGGACCGACTATGCTTCAATTGCAAACTCTGAGCGTTTTTCATGTACTAGGTCTTGTCGAATGACGAGAATTAGGACTTTATACACATGACGGTCTATTGATTAACGCTGGTAGTCTTACATTACATAATTCTTGGTATTAAGTTTGGCCGGCTTAATACTAGTGAATTATGTATATGAGAGCACTAATGGGTTATCATAGATGATATACGAGTTTTGAGTGAAGCGAATCGCGAGTTTTGGGAACAATAGAAACTATTTCTCGAGGCTATTCAGTGGTGTGTCTTGAATTCTGTTCGAGTCGACCTGTTCTTTCATATCCTAACTTGAAGTTCTTGTTTGCTAATCCTTTTGAAAAGTAGTTTGATTTTTCAACTCTATTCCTCTATTCATATGCATTCTTCTTTAATCTTAATTTGCATATGCTTGTTTGGAATCCTTGTTGCATAAATCTTCCTCTGTTTGAATTCTTCTTAATTCACGTATTCTTTGATATACTTTTGAACTGTCTTGATGCGCTGTGCTATTTAAGTCCTTGTTCAGAGTCCATTCTTAGAGAAATTGTTAATTCAATTTTTCTCTTATTTGACAGCGATTACAGCCAATTTTGAGGTTTTTATAAAAATTGCTGTTGATTAGATATATACTTATCTATATATGAAACTTTGAAGATTACTTGTATAGTTTAACAATTATTTATTCCTAGTGCCTCGCCTGTATTTTTACTGGTTTATAGAACTGCACTTACCTTAAATACAATCTGACCTTCTAATAATTTTACTACAGTTCTAATGCATATCTTTATTTGATTATGTATGTATTTAGGTATTTCTCAAAATTCTGGAGAGAAAAGATGTTTCGCTTTCATTTCGGTTGATTTTCGTTGGATAAACTTTTCACTTAATTTATTTTGATTTGAGTTTGGCTTAGCACACTAAATTATTTATACCAGTATTGTACTTTTGAAAATGTTGGACTCATAGCCTTCTTCTTATGAACTGACTTATTCCTTCTTAAGCTTTCATCTCTATGAATGTCATACGTGATTCTATTTTTAGTTATTCTCCTACCTCTTGAGAGCACTACAATCAATCTCAGCTTCCCTTCTCTGGTGAATCTCGTTCTTATATGAGTCAGTTTGATTCGTTTCAAAATAGTGTATCGTTTATCCTCTCATTGTCTCTACCAGAGTTTTAGTCAAAGATTTATCCTTGAGAAATTACTAATAATTGAGTTGTCTTTCCTATGACTTTTGTATTCTTTTGGATCAATTGAAAGTTTGTTTGATGTCTCATGCCTAGTGGATCTTGTTTGAACTACTTTGATTTAAGATCCTTTCTTGTATGGCTTGCCTCCTTTTAAGTACATGATAATTTTCATGAATATCCTTCTGAGTTGGTGATTTCAAGTATACTTTTGGAGTCTTGTTTTGAATTTTATAAAGGGGTTTGAATTCTCTTTGAAGGAGTTCTAAATTGAATTTATTTTTCAGCTGCTTGATTGTAATGGAAACCATCGTTCAATTTTGACAAAGTTATTTTAAAGTGGCATGCGCTATTTTAAATGAAGTTTTGAAAGCTTCCTTATTTAGTAGAAACCTGTTCGTTCGTAATGCACCACTTATTTCCTTTACCAATTTATGAGCAAATGTTACCTCGGATTTTCTTTCTTAAATAGAGTTTAACTTTCTCTTTTATCCCTGCTATAATTTTATACACGCTTGTTTGAATATGGACTTTGAAAATTTTTGAAGAAGTATTTGATTTTTCTTTCGAGTCTTCTGAACTACTTTTGGTTAAGATTGTTCACCTAACTATCTTTCTATAATATTTGAGGAAATATTTTAGCTCTTAGCCAAACTTGTGTGCATTTTGTTTCTAAAAACTCTACATGATCTACTTCAACATGAAATTTGTATTAAATCAAAGCTATGTTTATGCTTTTGTTACTCTCTTGAAGAATGTTTGTTGCTTAACCTTTCTTTTAGACTTCGAAGTGATTTTCCGCAAGTTTTCGATTCTTTTATGAACAATGTATTCGGAAGTATTTTTAATCGTGCTCGAGTTCTATGAGCTTTGCCTTAGATTTGAGATATTATTTCCTGTAAACCTCTTGCATCTTCAACTCAGCTTGAATTTGCTTCAAACTAATGCACTGATTTTCTTCTTATTAATCCTACTGAATTTCTTTGACCCAAGGGTTATCTTTGAGGTTGTCAATTGAATTATTTCTAGCAAATTTCATTGCTTGAACATCTTTGTCTCTCCGTTCTAAATCTTGTATCCTTCTGAGTAGACTCGAGAATTGTTTTGATGTCACGTGCGACTTGTAGACGTAGTAATGCGATGTGCTAGTTCTTTAAGACGTGATATGTGTATACGAAAGTTGAAGCGGTAGTTGTACAACGTTATGAGTTGTGGGTGTTTTGTTCCTTTTGAACGGGTTTGCGGTTGTTAGGCTTATGATTGGATATGGAGATTGTAAAGTGCTTGATGGAGTTGGAAAGTTGAAGCCTTGAGGTTGATATGAGATTAGTGTGCGGATGTTGAGCACGTCATTTTAACCCCATCATGTTTTATAGTCTTCGACGCCTTGCTTTACTATCACATGTTTGAACCATGTCATCTGATGCATCGAGCCTATCTTGTAACGTCTGCCCTGCAATCACACTCCTACCCTTGCATCTTTATGCATACGACAACCCAAGTATTTGAAAACAGTATATATATGTTTATATGTTGAGATATTTTTGCTTCTTCCTTAAATGTGTTCAAGGGTGAACTGTTATGAAATTTCTTTCGTTTTGTATCAATTTTCGAGGACAAAAATTTTTATAAGGTGCGTAGAATGTAAGACCCAAAACTTTTGAAAAAGGGCTATCATTAGCTAATTTCAAATTCAGTGTTTCTGTAGCTTTAATTTCAGAAATTTCTTTATTAAAGAAAAGTAAAGCAATTTTCGATTAATTAATTGAATTTGAAATAAATTTAGATTATTATCTAATTTTACAATTATTGAATTATTTTCTATATTTCAAATTATAAAGTTAGTAGCTGTGAAATAATAAGGATTTTATATGACTTGGACTAAATAATTAATATTTTAAAATATTGATACTGCTATTTTGGGAAGATAAAGGATTTAATTGTATTATTTCTAATTATTTGATTTGGACATTTTATTAAAAATAATTTATAAAATTGATGAGCAAATAGTATTTTCTATATATAATTAGTGTTGGATTTAATTTGGGTTTCAATTACTATATTATTTCCAATTTTATCTGAAATTACTAAATTGTCCCAAACCCTAATTTTATCCAAAAATCCTAACCCTGAAACCCTAACCCAGTTACCCGGTTCCTCTGAGCCCAGTAGCAACAACATTTCCCCTTTCTCAAATCAATGTGCAGCCACACCTCCACTCCTGCTTCATCCCCTTCGGCGTAACACACCCTCAGTCCCTAATTCAGCGCTGCAAACCTCCTTACAGCTGCAACCCTTTCTACTTCCCTTCAGCAAACCTGCAACACGATAACTTTAGAGAAGAAACGGAAATTAGAAAGGGGGAAACTAGGCCAGAAGGAGGGAAGGAGAGGAAGAAAGGGCGTCGCTGGCGCGTCGGGCTTCACCACCGCCGTCGCGTCGCCATCTTCAGCCCTGCAAGTTGTCACCCGCGCCGCTTCCGTCGAATCTCCACAATGCTGTCGCCGTTTCGCGATGAGGGCACGTTTGCAGAGGGAGCCAGGGGAGAGAGGGAGAGACGAGCACGAACCAGATCGGGAGGGAGAAGGCGCCGTGTCTGGTAGCTGCCGCCGCGTCGTCATCGTTGCCCTCACTGCGCCACCGTCGTCCTCGTCACAGAGGCAGCTGCCGCCGAGCTTCCTTAGCCGCTGCGTTTCACCGCAGTTGAGGGCGTCTCCACCACCGCAACTTGGCCGACGGTACTGCCGATCTGCTGCTCCGCGGTGCCTAGCTGGAGCTTCTGTTGCTGTTGCCGGAGATCGGTGGTTGCTGGAAAACACCACTATTGTTGCTGCCGAAGGAGGGAGAAGCCGTGCTGCTGTTCTGGTCACCAGGAGCAGTCTTGTAGCCACCAGAAACACCACCGGAGATGCTGTCACTTGGCTCAGTCACTCTTTCTTTGTAGCGGTAAGGGTCTTGTGATTAGCTTTGGTCCTTTTTGAATTCCGAGAATACTATAGTCACTGCATGTTGGTTTCAGTCGTCGTGATCAGAATTCGTCGCCGCTGCCACTTGAGGTGGCTGCCGGGCTGCCGCCGAACCGCTTCGGAGACCGGCGTTGTTTTGGTTCAGCCGTTCCTTCTTCGGTTCGGTAAGCGTTTTTTATTTAAAGCCCTTTAGTTACTGTTCTGTTATTATACGCTGAGGTTTTGTGACGTTAATTGCTATAAGATTGAGTTTCGATTGTTGTATGTTGCGATTAGAGTCGTTGAGATTGTTGGAAAAGCATGTGGAGCCGAGTTGTTGGTTGCCGTTAATTCGGTTGAGGCGGAAAGGACTCTATGAGGCGTTTGGTTTATGGTTTTGCATATTTAGGTAGGGGCTTTTTCCGAAAACTCTGTCTTATATATTGCAATTATTACACCTGAATATTGATGTGAGACATGGTATATTTGGTGATTGTATCAATCTTATGTATTGTTTAGTTAATTTGAAGGATTATGAATGTTTGATTGACTGGATTGTTGTGCGGCTTTGTGAAACGGAATGCTTTTGAAGTTGATTCTTTTAAAGCTTTGAGATCGAGTTTAATCCGTTGGGAATTGATTTGAGTTGGGCTGATTTTCTTGATAATGTGAAAAATAGAAGATACTCTTGGATTCAGCCTGGTTTGCTTTAAATGATCTGGTTTTGATAAATGATTATTGCTAAACCGTTTCTTTAAAGCTTTAGAAATGAGTTTAATCGGCTGATAATGATTTGATTTTGAAACGGTTTCCTTGTAATATGAAAATGAGGTGACTGTTGGATTTAGCTTGCCTTTGAACTGATTTTTGGATTTTGGGCTGTTGAAAAGGATTGTGGAACGGTTTAGTTGGGACCCGAACTGGGTGAAAAAGTCAAAGCTTTAGGGGAGGTGCTGCCGAAATTTCTATAAAATCCTAGACTTTGTTTGACAAGTTATTTAGAAAAGTAAAATATTTGAGAAATTGTATTAATGGAGTTACTAAGAAAATATTGATGTTTTCGAGCTTAATCTATTTAAGTAAACTATATGCCTCGAGTTCGATTTATTTGGAAATGAATTATTTTACCTTTTGAATCCCTGAAGGAAAATAGTATGTTCTAATATTGCTTTTAATGTAAAAAGGGGCTCTTACTTTTGGTTATACTTAAAGGCTTCGTTCAGGGGAGCTCTTTGTGATTTTAAAGGAAATGGGACTTTTGATTGAATAATTACGTTTGAGACCTCTTGGAAGAGGTTAGAGAATTGGTTTCAAGAAGAAATTTGAAAGTGGTTTGATTCAAATGGACTGGTTCCGTTTCAACTGAATGGATTCTTTTGGATTGGGTTGGGACTCGTGATTTTGTATGACTCGGTTTCATAATAAATTCAGTTTTTATTTACTTGAACCGAGAATCCATGATTTTAAGAGTTTCAATGAGTTTTTAAGAAATTGAGATAGGTTGTTCTTCCCTAAATACTTGAGACTGGCGAGGAACTTTTGTTATAAAATCCCGTTGTTGGATGGATGATTTTGAATTTTTCAAAAAAAAAATCCTTAACTTGCCACGGTTTTGGAAGTTATGGAAAGAGGATGCCGAGACTGGCATTGTTTTTAAAAGGGGAACTTACTTTGAGTAAAAGTGGCTTATGAGCCTGAGATGATTTGAGAAATGAGATCTCCAAAGCCAAGGATGAAAAGAGTAGGAATTTGATTTCAGAGTAAATCGAATTGAAAAAAAGTGATTTATGGCTTAAATGCCGATTTTATGAACTTGATGATGTTGAATGGTGGAGGTGCTATTTTGTTATGAGCCGGAATGGCTGTGTATGATAATGAATCATGGCTGATTATGAATTATGAATTTATGCCGGAATGGCTGAGATGAATATTGATTCTGACTGAATGAATGTATGTTTTGAGATCCTGGGCAGTAGCAAGGGTTGTGGTTCGTCCCACTTGCTCCAGATCAGAGATTGTGATTCCTGGGTAGTAGCGGTAGTAGTGGTGATTCTACTCGCTCCAAGTTGAGCTTTTAAACACCTGCCTGGGTAGTAGCCGCAGTAGTGGTTATTCCACTGGTTTTGGGTTGAGCGGGTAGTAGCAAGGAGGTTGTAGCTCAAACCTACTTGCTCTGTGATGGGTGTTTCTGTCCAATGATTAGCTACCAGGACATGTCGGGTTGGCTATATAACCGACAGATGATATCATCGGCCACTAGGACAGGCATGCATCATATGCATCTATGTGACATTATTTGAGTGTGCATATTGTACTTGGTTTGCCTTTGTGATTACTTGTGATTAACTACTAATTGTTCTACTTGCTGTAACTGTTTGTTTATGCTTGAACTTTCTATTTGTGTTTGCGACTGGGACTCTGTTGGGCTGTGGTGATTAGTTGTCGGTTGGGTTGTTTGGGCCTAGGGCCATGGTTGAAATGAGATAGACCGATGGTTGGTTTCGGTTGTGTTTCTGGTTTGGAAAAGTATGAAAGGCTAATTGGTTTAGCATAGATAAACCGTTTTGAAAGGCTTTTGAGTTTTCAAGAATTGAACCGTTCCTCTTTTAGAAAAGATTTCAGATTTCTCTTTTATCATAAACTGTTGTTTTTGAAAAGATACATATGGCGGTTATCAATCACTGTAACGATTTTATCTCTTGTATCCTATTATAGTAATTCTGCAACCCTACGGTGGGAACCCTTTCGAGGATGATGTTCTCACCCCCCTACAATTTCTCCTTTCAGGATATGGGCGCAGAAGTCACGAAGACCTTATCTTGTTGTTGTCGTGATGTGTTGTATTGCTTTAGTTACTGTTTGTTGTTCTCTCGCCTTTATCTTTATACATTATGTAATGGCATGATAATACAGTATGATGATAATGCCGCGGTTGTCATTGATCAAGAGGGAAATCCAAAAGGAACTCGAATTTTTTGCGCAATCGCCCGGGAATTGAGACAGTTAAATTTCACTAAAATAGTTTCATTAGCACCTGAGGTATTATAAGAAAAAACATTTTATTATTTAATGAAAATGAAATAGATAAATTAATAAATTATGTCTTACACATATATCTAATTGTTGTTCCCTCGCCTTTATCTTTATACATTATGTAAGAGGGATAGAAATTGTATTGGCTAATACTTGTAAAGTTATTATATATATATATATACTCTTTGTGAGTTTTGTAAGTTGTATTGTATGTATGAATGTACGTTACATAACAACAATATTTTGGAGCGGTATTACGGTTTAAAGTTTTAAACATGCTCATATTTTAGTATTAAATTGTATAAAAGTCGTCGTAATGTCCGAGCTATCAGATCGTGCAGCCGGAAGCGTGAGTTTTGATAGTTAGGGTGTTACACAAGAGACTCGGGTATTATTTAAACGAAATCTATTGTCAATTTAATGATGTTGAATTCCATAAATGTATTTTTTTCTATTTCATACTAAATACCAATTAAATTTGTTTGATAGTACTATATCATTTCTTATTTTGAGATTATTTTTAATTAGAAGAGGTTTTTAATTTTCTCTTATTATTCTCAGGAGGTTTTGTCCAATATTTTACATAGTTTTCCTGAGCTGATTGAGATTTAAACCAGTCAAATTGTTCACAAAGTGTCCAAAGTCAAAAGAAACCTCAATCCTGACTTCAAGAAGATTGCTGATGATGCGATTGCTCCTAAGTCCAAGGTTCCTAAAACCAGTTCTGCTTGACTTATCTGATATGTGGTCTCCGCTGTTGTGGTTTAGTAATTAATATTTTCGCTAATATATAGAAAAGTGAAAGATGTCGTTCATATTAAGGGTTAAAATATGTTGTAGTCATGGTGTTTGATTATTATCCTTGCTTCGTTTCCTTTTGAGATGTGTCCAATAAATAGGATGCTCAAGTTATGGAATTGGTTTATTTGGTTTCTATATGTAATGAATGTTTCAAGTTCTTTTGTTACTGATTAATCAGGGGTGTTTATCTATAGGTAGTCTGGAGGGTGGTTTATTTTGTAAATGTGAACATGCTAGGGATTGGACACAAGGTCATCTTTATATCAAACATCATGGATATGTGATTTAGATTTTAGGACCTCCATGAATGATATATAATATATTAATTCAGTTAATGAAGTACAGCAACTCTTTTTATTTATCAACATACTTGTGTTTTGGTGTATCATAATTTCTTATTTCTATTACTTTTGTTAGTTAGATTCCTTTTTTTTCTCTATCAAGTAAATATTTATTTTATATTTATATTGTTTTATCTATTCTTTTCATACACGTCAACAATGTTGACACTAAAATTCATGTACTGTGGAAGCAAAGTACTTTTACTGTTTTACATCAATCATGAATAGGAAGATATGATCTTCACATGTGGTGGATTATTAAAAGTGCTAGCACCTATTACTTATTGGACTGAATAAATATATAGTTGGTGAAAATAGTCAACTTGACTTTTACCATTTTTATATTAGTCTTGTCTTTGGCAAAATTCATGAATTTCATATCATAGGTAGCCATCTATATAAGTGTATGCAGTGAGAAAACAAGCTATACTCTTTTATTCTCATTCATTCTCTTCAAAAGAACTTATGGGGGCTCTTTGATTTCTTTCTTTTTTTTTTTTTTTTTTTGGTTATACATAACTGAAGTGGTGTCTCAAAAGAAAGTACTATTTTTTTCGAAATACCATTATGGTGAATATTAGTTGGTTCTAAATTTCTTTAGCTTGGTTAAAATATCATAAAATGTCTCAATCTTATGCTACTGCAAGATTATATAGAAAAAATTATTTAAAGAGAAAGAGAGGATAACAAGTTGAAGATAGAAGAGTCCAATTTTGCTATATTCATTTTTGGATTTTTTTGAAAGAAATTGAAATTTATATTTTTTCATTACAGATGTTTGTTAATATTATAAAATTGGTGTTCAATTAATATTCTTGGTTGGATTTCTATGCTTTATTGTTTGATGTTATTCCTACTTCTAGTGTTTCTCTTCATTTTAAGTTCAAATATATTGGTATGTGGTATTTATTAACCTACTTGTTTAATTTTTTTGATCTTCCCATAGTTTTAATTTTACATTTAAAGTTCTTTTTTTTTTTCTTTAGAGGGATCAATTATTTTGCAAAATACTCCAATTATTAATGCCAATTTCATATTATCAGGTATGACTTTATTGTTTCAAATTTTCTAATTGCTTCATTAACTTAGAAAGTCTATTTATTATTTACATTATTTTTTCAATTATTTTAAAATATAAAAAGAACTCTTTTCTAATCATTGTTATCGTATTTATATTTTTTGTCTATTTATTTTGGTTTATATATTTTATTATTGAATTAATTTTTGTATATTTTATTTTTTTATGTTGTTTATTATGCATTTACTTATTAATAAATTCATAATTCATGATTGTTTGTTTAAATATTTTTTTGATGTGTATATCTTTATATTTGATTTATTTATAATAAGTTTTTTTTTTTTGTTTCATAATAAAAACCCAAATCAAGATGACTCTGAAATATATGATCCTACTGTAAATTCTTGGAATGAGCTTCGGTCTCCTATTGATCATCCACTTTTTTCACAAAGTGAAATTCAAGATATTTTAGTATACTTATAATTGATTTATTTATGGAGTTTGCATTTTTCAGATTAATTTAGATATAATCTACTCATTTGGTATATTTAGTCACGTTATGTTCCTTTTATAATTTCAATATTCTGGTCGTAATAAATTTTATGTAACATTTTTTTTACCAAATATAATATGATAAAAAATAGTATTCATTGATTTTAAATACTTTTAATATAAGTGTCTCAAATTTGGTTAGATTATTATTATTATTATCAAATATTTATATTTTCAATTTGTAGACAATGAGTATCCACCGAATAATTTCTGAATCTTTAATTGTTTTACTGGTATATTTTTTTAAGTAAAAAAAAATAAGAAGCATTTAAGTCTTCATTTAATATCATTTTTTACTTAGTTAAATCTTTAAGGATTTGTTTATTATTTAAATTTTTTATTCATTTTTGTAGGTTGTCTCGATATTGATGACCTTGTGTATACTTGTCTCTATTGTGGTGCGTCGTTTTGGTTACTAGAGCGGGTTGAAAAACAGTCAAGAATTAATCAGCCTCTTTTTACACTTTGTTGTTTTCAAGGAAAAATTCAAAAAAATGGAAAGATCGGAACATGGGAATAGATCGAATTTTGTTCTTTCTATTCAATAAGTATTACATTATTACCGAATAATTCAAGGAGGGGCGCACTGCAGGGAGGTCTGCTGGACCTTTCCTGGCTTGAAGAAATCCGTTCCACCTAAGATGGGGGTAAGCTCAGTATCTTCAGAAAGCTCCAGATTTATTATATAATTTGATTCATGGTCATGATAGTAAGTCTTTACAGTTTCAGAAGAAAATTCGGTATTATAATAGTATGTTTGCTTTCACTTCTCTTGGTGATAAAGTAATAGACTCAGTGAATGATGGAACTGGCCCACCGCAATTCATCATAAGTGGCCAAAATTATCATAGGATTGGAAGTTTATTACCTCAGGCTGGTCAAGTTCCGAAATTTGCCCAATTATACATATATGACACAGAACATGAGTTAACGCATAGAGAAGGAATATTTGGGTAAGGTCAACTCTTACAAAAATTTTGTTATGATTGTAATTTTAATTTGTTTCTTTTATTTTCAATTTAATTTTTAGTTGGTAAGATACTAATATGGATGTAATTTTGATTATTATAATAAAAATGTTCGTATCTTATTGTTTAAATATTTAAATATTATTGTTAAGATTCATTCTAATTATAAAAAAATGCATGTTTCTTCATTTTAAGTAAAATTACTTAGTAATATTGTGTTACTATTTTCCTTAATTATAGGCAAAGTTCAGATATAGATAGACAGCTGATAATTGATTTGACCCAAATGATTGATCAATACAATCCTATAGCACAATCATTTAGAAGAGTGAGGGAATTCCATGAGAATCACCCGTCTAAGGTGTGTTCTTTGAAATTGTTTAGTCAAAGAGAACGTGATCGAAGAGTTTATAATTATCCTTCGTGCGATGAAGTTGCTGCTTTGGTTGTTGGTGATTTTGATTCTTCTGATACTGGTCGTGATGTCATTGTTAAATCTGCAGCTGGCCAACTTCAAAGAATATATGAGACATATGCTTTATACTGGCCATTGCAATACCCTTTGCTTTTTCCTTACGGGGAAGATGGTTATCAATTGGGTATTCCTTATCGAGATATTCAAGATATAAATGTTGCAGGGAGAAGGACTAGAGTATCCATGCGAGAATTTATTTGTTTTTGTTTGCAAATGAGAGAGCATGAAGATAGCATTATTCATAAGTCTAGAAGATTGTTCCAATAGTTTTTTGTTGATTCATTCTCTATGATTGAGTCACAAAGGCTTTATGAAATCAGGAAAAAACAGAGCACAATTAGAGGAGAAGTCTTGCAAGGTATTGAAGAAGCTATGTGACGCGGTGATACTGAAGCATCATCAATTGGAACTCGAGTGATTTTGCCTTCTTTCTTCACTGGTAGTAAACGTTACATGTTTAATAATTGCCAAGATGCTATGGCTATTTGTAAGCATTTTGGGTATCCAGATCTATTTCTTATCCTTACTTGCAATCCTAACTGGCCTGAGTTTCAAAGATATACTAATCGTGATCAAGTTCCAATTGCTGATCGGCCAGACATTGCTTGCCGAGTCTTCCATGCTAAGATGAAGTGTCTTCTTAATGATCTTAAGAATGGTATTTTTTTTTGGTCCTCTTAATGCAGGTATATCGAATTCTATATTGAATTTATGCTTACTTATAAAAATTTCTATATCTTCAGACATTTTTTTACTTTTTAGGTATGTATACAATTGAGTTTCAAAAAAAAGGTTTGCCACATGCACATATTCTACTTTGGCTTGATGGAAGGAATAAATTGCAGAATATTGAAATTGTTGATGAGTTGATTTGTGCGGAACTTCCTAATCCTATGAAGTTTCCACATTTGTATAGTGTGTTAGTAAATACATGATTCATGGCCCTTGTGGTAGGGTAAAACCAACTTTTCCATGCATGAAAGATGGAATATGCTCCAAGTTTTATCCGAAGCAGTTTGTTTATTATATGAGTTTTGATGAACATGGTTATCCTATTTACAAGCGTCGAGATATTGGTGTTATAGTTAAAAGTCATGGTGTTGATCCTGATAATAGATTTGTTGTTCCATATAATCCATTATTATTGATGAAGTACCAGGCTCATATCAATTTGGAATTTTGCAGCAAGTCAAATGTTATAAAGTATCTTTTCAAGTACATTAATAAGGGTCCAAATTGTGTAACTGCAACCATTAGTCATTCAACTGAGACAACTCATTCTTTTAAAGTGGTTGATGAGATCAAACAGTATTATGATTGTCGGTATCTTTCACCTTGTGAATCTATGTGGAGAATTTTTGCATATGAAATTCATCATAGATGCCCACCTGTGCAAAGACTCACATTTCATTTACCTAATCAGCAGCATGTTGTGTTTGATGATCATGATACTATTGGCTCTATTTTATTAAGAAATAGAGATTTGATGACAATGTTTACTGCTTGGATGATGGCTAATCGAACATATGTTGAAGGGCGAACACTAACATATGTTGAGTTCCCAGGTAAATTCATTTATGATTTACAATCTCGACAGTGGAAACCAAGAAGAAGGGGATTTTCTATAGGAAGATTGAGTTTTGTTCATCCTTCAACTGGTGAGCTGTTCTATATGGGTATGCTTCTCAATGTGCAAAGAGGATGCACCAGTTTTCGAAGTATAAGGACTGTCAATTCTGTTTTATATGATACATTTCAAGAGGCATGTTCTGCTATGGGTTTTTTAATAGATGATAATGAGTTTGTCTTGGCCATTAATGAAGCAGCTGAGTTATCTTCTGGCGCCTAACTGAGAAAACTTTTTTGTTTCATTGTTAATATCTGGTTCTGTCTCTAGGCCTGTTTTAGTTTGGAATCAAACTTGGAAATATTTATCTACTGATATCATTTATTACAGGCGAAGTGAGCTTCATTTTCCAGATATTTACTTAATCTTTAGTTTATCTTTTTTATTTATAGGATTAAGAAAAACTCTTAACAATAAATAAATAGAAAATGATATGCACAAAGTTTGGAATACATACATAGCATGAAATTTTCAAACAATACAAGTTTTTGATATCTTGATGAATTTACTAACTGAAAAAAATATATATTGCAGGAATAACAATGAATGACGAAGAGTTACAAACATTTTGTCTAATAGAGATAGAGAAATTGCTACAGGCCAATGGAAAATCATTAAGAGATTTTGCTAGTATGCCTCCTAATGTTGATTTGGTCTCACAATTTAGTAATTCTATGGTGTTGCGTGAATTGGAATATGACATTTCTGTGATGCTTGAAGACGGTTCAAATTTTCCAAAGTTGAATGAAGAACAGAAGTCAATCTATAATAGGATTATACATTGTGTTACTAACAAGGAACATGGGTTGTTTTTCATTTATGGGTTTAGTGGGACTGGAAAAACTTTTTTGTATAGACTCTTATCTGCCAAATTGCGTTCTCAAAGAAGAATTGTTATTAATGTTGCTTCAAGTGGAATTGCTTCATTATTGTTACCTGGTAGTAAGACAGCTCATTCTATGTTTGGTATCCCACTTGAATTGAATGAAGATACTATTTGTAGAATTCCGAAAGATAGTCCTAAGGCTGATTTAATTCGGCTTGCTGAGCTGATTATTTGGGATAAAGCTCCAATGGCTAACAAGTTTGCATTTGAAGCTTTAGACAGAAGTTTTCGAGACATAATGACGTCGATTTTGGTGTCTTACAAAGATCTACCTTTTGGAGGAAAAATCATTGTTCTTGGAGGTGATTTTTGACAGGTTTTGCCTGTTATTCCTAAAGCTTCTCGTGCTGAGATTGTTATGGCATCAATCAATTCTTCAATTCTTTGGAAGCACTTTGAAGTGTTGACGTTGACAAAAAATATGCGGTTAGAAAGTGCTACAAATCAATCAAATCTGGAAGAATTGAAAAGGTTTTCCGATTGGATTCTTCAGATTGGAGAAGGGCGTATTGGGACAATAATTAACGAAAAGCTTTTAGTTCAAATTCTAAATGAGTTTCTGATTTTTTTCTTCTGATAATCCAGTTGATGATATTATAAATGCAATTTATCCTGACATAGTTAGAAACTTTGATGATACTGATTTTTTCCAAGACAGAGCCATATTAGCTCCAACAATAGAGATTGTTGAAGAAATCAATGATCACATTGTTCAATTGCTACCTGGGGCAGAAAAAGAGTATCTAAGTGCTGATTCTATATGTGGTAGTGATGCTTATTATGATGTTGATGTTGACTGGATAAATACTGAGTTTTTGAATCAAATAAAATGTTCAAGGTTATCGAATCACTTATTGAAATTGAAGAAAGGCGTGCTTATTATTTTGTTGAGAAATATTGATCCAGCTGGTAGCTTATGCAATGGTACTCGCCTTATTGTTAGAGATCTAGGGACAAATGTGATTGGAGCTGAGATTGTCTCAGGGAGTCATGACAAATGAATTTTTGTCGGTATAGAAATTATCAAATGATCAATCGTAGTATAGTCTAAACCGACGCAAAATCCTTCATCAAACAAATCTACAATCTATATCCGAGAGTACTAGTCTCCCGAGTCGTTCTCCCTTGGAATTGCCAAAGTGTGCATCTTATTGATTTAGTAAGCCTTGTTGGAATTCCTTGAAGGTTTTAGCAAGGTAATGAGAAACAAACAATCAATTATCAAAAGACTTGGCTTAGGGTTGACATTAGAAATTCTATCCTTATAGTCCATTCAATGTTGACAACAATTAGGCCTTGCTTCATTTAGTTATCCCCTAGGTATAGAGGGAGGTCAAATGAAAGCAATCAACTTGAGTCACAAGTCCTAGCTTCACCTTATGGGAATCTAGCTTTAGTGCACTCCAAGCCAACTAGCAATCCCTAATTCCAAATCAACTATTGATACAACTATTCAACTTCTTCCAAGGACCAAACCCTATGCCAAGTGTGAAAATTCTACTCCATAGCTAGTGTTGTTATTTTATCAAACATGTGATGAGCAAGAAGGAAAGTCATAGTAAAATGAGAAGGAAAGTCGAATTGAAAGTATTGCAACACAAAGATCTAATAATAAGTCTCAAAGAGTAGCAATGAAGTCCAAATAGAGACGAAATCCAAAATTACAAAGTTGAATTCTAGATCTATGAGAATTGATCAATTGCATCTACTACTTGAAATTGGAGAAGAAAATCTATGACATGAACAAAGTGGAGTGAGAATTGTAATGGATCTCACCAAAAAGTCATTGAAAATTCAGAAATTAGATGAGGATGAACCCTAGTGAAGCTTGGAATCTCCCTCTTCTTCTCCCAAAAAGTGTAACTAACTCTCCTCTCCCCCAAAAATATCTAGCTCTAGAAAATGAACTAACTAAGTGTCTTTAACCCTTGTTCCTTTGGTCTTCTTAAGCTTTTCCTGCCAAGGTGTTTCTCCAAGAGTGGGATCCTTAACTACCTCCACGCCTAAGTCACGTGACTTCTTAAAAAATCATATTCGCAAATCGGCGCGCACGCGCAAGGTACGCGCACGCGCCGTTGAGGCGTCTTGTAATGTGCGCGGAGGCGTGATGTACGCGTGTGCATCCATGAAGATCCTGGCTTAGCCGCTTCTCAAGCCGGCTCTTGGCTTTGGCTCCACGTTGCCCTATCCGCGCGGGCGCGCCAAGTGCGCGCACGCGCCCATGCGGAAATTTCCAAAGCTTAATCCTCATGCTTCCTTCCTTTGTACCCGTCTTCCTTCTCTCTTTCGGTCCATTCCTACTCTATATCCTGAAACCACTTAACACACAAGTCACGGCATCGAATGGCATCAAGAGAAGATTAGAAATGTATCTATTTTAGTGCGAAATAAGCATGTTTTCATTCATGAGGCGAAACTAAGAAAGGAATGCGAAATCTTGTATTTTCATATAGAAAGTGTGTGGAATCATTGATAAAACCCCTGAAATCAGCACAAGATAAACCCTCAAATTGGGGTTCGTCAACCTCCCCACACTTAGATTCTAGCATGTCCTCATGCTTAGAGAAATGCAAGGAAACACAGAAGACCGAGGGATTGCAAAAGTATAAGACTCATGAAGTGCAACCTACTTATATGCATGCAACTATGACTAGTGCCACTATCCACTTGGTTGGGAGCAAATTAACCTTCTTAGGACATATGCGAGCACATGGGATACGATGGTGGTCAAAGCATAGGACTTGCCACTTTCTAAGCATCAAATGCAATATGTGCAAGCTTGCATGAGGAATGCTCGCGAGAGCCGGGAATCAAAGGATTGAGCATCGAACCCTCGTCGGAAGTGTTTGCACTCTAATCACTCGGTGTTTGGGGTTTATTCTCTCAATTCTCCCCTAATCATGCTTTCCAAGATTTTTTTTCATCTAACAATCAACAATTATTCAATGCATGCATATAATTATCATGAGGTCTTTTCCTAGGTCGTAATGGGGTTAGGGTCAAGGTAGGGTCATATATGGCTAGTGGACTTAGAATTTGAATCTTTGATTAACTTAAACTTTTCCCACCTAACCTACATAATGACCTATACAATTAAGTGCTAACCTAACTACCATTCCTCACTTTCCACATACTTATGCATTTTCTTTTCGTTTCACCATACTTATGCATTGATTCCTCTTGAGCTTCACTTTGGGGCATTTTGTCCCCTTTTTATTTTTTTCCTCCTTTTTTTTTTGTTCTTTTGTTTTTCTCATTTTTCATTTTTTTTCATTTTTTTTTATATACAAGAGCGTCAATGCATAAGGTTTTACATTTGATCAATACATGAGTATGTACCCAATTCCCAATATTTTCAATAATAACACAAAATACCCTCTTATTCACCCGATGTCCCATGGTTCCCACACTTGAATGATACTCACACACACTAGCCTAAGCTAATCAAAGATCCAAATAAGGACTTTTATTGTTTTCCGCTTTAAGGCTTGTAATGTACTAAATTAAGAACAAAGTGGGTTAATCGTAGGCTCAAATTTGGCTAACAAAGGAAGATAGAGGTAAGGCCATTTGGGAGAGTGAGCTAATGAATGATGGCCTCAATCATATAAATGCATGAATACACCAAATAATGGACATAAAGATCAAACAAATCAAAGATACAATCATAGAAGAGAATAATGCACACAGAAGGA